>NW_023994045.1:1905000-1917405 GCF_015586225.1 Lucilia sericata
GAAGATTAAGAACAAAATTGGGCCAAGATGACTTCCTTGAGGAACACCAGATGTAACCAAAAAAGTTTTGGAGGTTGACGTTTTAAATTTTACGGATTGTTTTCTAAATAATAGATACGATTTAAACCAGCTTAGATAACTATCGTTAAATCCTAAAGCATCCATTTTTTTTTAGCAAGAGTAGGTGATTTACTTTGTCAAAAGCTTTGCTAAAATCGGTGTAAATAACATCGGTATGTTGACCATTTACAAATCCTTCATTAACTAAAGTTGTTAGCTGTAGAATATTTGTCATAGCAGAGAATCCTTTGCGAAAACCATGTTAAAGGGGTGTCAATAGGGGAGAAACTTGGTGAACCAGTGAATCGGTTATACATTTTTCGAACAGCTTTGGGATTGCGCTAAGTTTAGCTATGCCTCTGTAGTTCATTACATTTGATTTGTTTCCAGACTTAAATAGAGGGATTATAAAAGATTTTTTCCAAATTCTAGGAAAATAACCATATTTTAACGATTTATTAAACAAAATGGACAAAGGAAATGCCAGAGAATGTGCGCAATTTTTTAATATGCAGCTTGGTATACCATCCGGACCTTATGCGAATGATGATTTAAAACTTTTTAAACATTTAACGATGTGGGTAGTATCAATTAAACATGATGAAATTTGTTGATTTGACTGAATATTAAGTGGAGTAGTGGCAAAATAATCCGCGAATAAATTGCTGATTTCCGACTCATTACTAGACTCATTATTTAAATACTTCATAACTTTCGGGGTCCCGCATGTTTTCCTTTTTGAATTAACAAAAGTGAAAAATGATCAAGGATCCTGCTCAAAATTTCGTTTCATCTTATATAAATAATTATTGTATAATTTAACATTCAGCAAGTTATATTTCGCCCTGAGGAGAGAGTATTTAGTATAATCAGAGCCGTGCCAGATTTTTTGTATTTCTTATAGAGTTTGTTTTTCATATTTCTTAAGGAAGATAATTCTTTAGAAGACCAGGGTGGGCCAGATTTTGGATTAGGTATACTTTTCGGGATACACTCACTCATATATTGATACAAGGTTTCATAAAACTTTCCAATAATTTTATCAATAGAATTTGGCAGACCGTTTGGAGTAGATAACAATTTAAGCCAATTTGTATTTTTTAGAAGGTTGTTAAATTCAACGTAGTTAGCTCGTTTAAAACAAAATAGTGTATCTTTTTTGACAGTGTTTTTATCATTGTGAGTATAAGTATTCTGGATGTTGCAGCTTATTTCAATTGTGGGATGGTAACGATCTTCGGATAGTGTAAGTGGTTCAACACGATTTATTGTACATTCATTGGGTTCATTGACAAATACCAGATCTAACAGTTTACCAAAAATATGTAAATTCCGTTTAATTTGATAAAGACATAATTTTGAGAAATTATTAAAAATATCATCACTGATATCATCCGATCTTATGGGTACATAATATTATATTCAGTGGAAAATTGCCAGGCTATTTGTGGTAAGTTAAAATCACCAAGAACAAACATTAAATCATTAGTATTAGTTTTAAGAGACACCATTTTTATTGCATCAATGTGTTGTTGATAGATTGCTAAGTCTGATTGAGGAGGTATGTATGAACATGTAATGAAGACTTTTATGGAGCTAAGTTTTATTATCACTGCAATAATATATATATATATATATATATATATATATATATATATATATATATATATCTAATAAATTTTCAGTCGAAGAAATAAAAATAATTTACCCTCTAATATTGAGTTTATTGCAGTGATAATATATATATATATATATATATATATATATATATATATATATATATATATATATATATATATATATATATATATATGGGCATTTCCACCGAAAAGTACACCATGGCTCAAAAAACTAAAAGTCATCAAAAATAAAATTTCAACTTCTATTATTATAGAAAAAGATTCAAATTTATTAAATTAAAGACCCCAAAGCTTTTCTTCACCACTATGATGAGAAATCGGAATTAAAAGTTACAATAATATTTCAGGCATATTTTTGTACCTTTAGCAGCATTTGCTTTTAATAGTTTTTATATTTTTAAAGGCTAATATTTAAATGGACGGTTTTCTTTCATAAACTTTTAAATGTCACGTTCGTCACGTTTGAAACAGGATTTATCCCGATAACTTTTTTAGTTGTCATTCAGAAGTATTCAAAACTTTGAATATAAATCAAGTTTAGTATCTAGAACTGAATTTAAAAGAAACAAAAAATAATTCTAAGCGGGATTATTTTTTATAGAATTTCAAAGTCTGTCACGTCACGTCACATTATATAAATTTTCTCAAGTGCAACCTTCGAATTGTGAAATATTGTTATTTAAAAAGATGTGATATTTATGCAATTTATTCAATTAGGTGATAGTTATGATTTTTTAGTTGATAAGTGGAAGAAAAAAGCACAGAAATTCAACAAATGATATTTTTAAGAAATGTATGGAAAAAAAGTGATTTTCGGATATCGGCTTTATATGGGCGTTATGACCGATTATTGTATTATCATCAGAAGGGTCAGTAGTTGTACATTTTAAAGTTTTTTGTGTGTTTGTATTATCAGGATGGCGAAATTTTAGTTATATATCCAAGTTTATGGGTATATCAAATGTGGGCTTTGTATGGAAGCTATGCCTAATCATGGACCAATTTTTAAAAAAATTAGGATGAACGATTTTTGTGTATTTCAAAATTATTTGTGTTGAATTTTATGGTGATATAAGCATTTTTAAAGTTTTATGTTAATTAATGTTGATTCTTATATTATTCTTATACGGGAGCTATTTTCAACTAAAATGTTATTAAATAGTCGAAATATTTCTCCGATTCCAAAAACTTTCAACAATGTCCGTCCAAAATAAATCTATGGACTAATTAATTTTCAATAATATTGCAAATTTCAACATTGGAAATTTTTTGTCACATCATTGGAAATTTTTGTCACATCACGTCATGTCACGTCACGTCACACATAACGGCTTGTACAAAAAAATCTGAAAACAATTTTTTTACTTCTAAAAGCTGAAAAACAATCAATAAATATTCCAAATTACAATAAAAAAGGTTTTAACCAAATAGCCAGGTGAAACTCGCAGATTTTTTACATTTTTGTCAAACAGAAATAAGCAACTTCTATTTCACATCATTGGAAATTTTTGTCACATCACGTCATGTCACGTCACACATAACGGCTTGTACAAAAAAATCTGAAAACAATTTTTTACTTCTAAAAGCTGAAAACAATCAATAAATATTCCAAATTACAATAAAAAGGTTTTAACCAAATAGCCAGGTGAAACTCGCAGATTTTTACATTTTTGTCAAAACAGAAATAAGCAACTTCTATTTCTGTCACATCACGTCACGCACTTTAACTATTTATATCTTAGGGCCATTAAGATCTTTCAATTTCTTCTTCCGACCAGTTATAGAGCTATATAAAAATACAAGAATTTTTAAAAAATATATATGTATATATATATTTTTCATCTCTTTAAAACGTACGACCGTCACGTTCGTCACGATGGAAATGCCCATATATATATATGTACAGGAATTTAGCGATCGGTCTATAATTGGTCATATCTCCCATACTAGGTCCTGCCCCTAAAAGCAATTTAACCGTATTTAACTAGTGTGCATTATCAATTGTGTAGAACAAAATTATATATATATAGAGATTATATATATATATCGATATATATATATATATTATAGATATATATTATATATAGATATATAAAATATAAAAAATATAAAAATATAACTTCTTTCTACAAATATTTGATCAATTAAAAAGTATTAATATAAAAGTAGCTGGTTGGAGGGTATTTAAGCACTCTAACTTGTTTAATTTCAAATGGATTATAAAGAATATTATGATGTTTAAATAAAAGAAAATTAATTTACAAATTAAAATCCAAAGGAAAACTATAAATAAATTGTGTATTTGTTAAAGAAATACCCCCTTATTCATAAACAACATTTTATTTTATAAAAGGGTAAAAAAAACAAAATTTTTAAAAGCTTAATATATTTCAAAGTACAAAATGTTTTAGCTTTTCAGACTACAATACATTTCAAATAATACTTTGTATTAATACAAAATAACATAATGTAAAGTACCTTTAAGTAGTAGAAATTAAAAACAATTAAAAATTAATTGAATCAAATTTTTCATAAAATACGTTCCTGCTTTCGTTTTCTTACTTCAAAAGTATTTGTTTTTTGTTTCAGTTTTGCTATTAGTATTAGTATTTTACATTATAAAACGTTTTGCGAAAGGTTTCGTTTGCTTTCATACTCTGCAACGAATACTGGACGAATGGTGTGAATGTTTTTAGTTTTTTTCATGTGGCATTGAATTATTTCGTCGCTTGATATATAAACTCAGTGTACACCCGAGAACGGTTTGAGTGCTTACTTTTTCGACTATGAATACAATCGCATAAAACGAGCCTTGAAATGACAATATGCACTAATTTAATAATGCAATGCACGGCACTATTCAAAACAAATGAGTGTAACAAAAACTGATGCTCGTATTGCTTGTCTTCTGTAAAATGTCAAACGAATACTCTCAAACGTAACGAATACTAAATGATTGGTTATGAATGGTTTCAATGCTGCTTGAATAAGTGTCAGAAAAAATTAACTTAAAAATTTTTCCGTGTTTTTATTTATGGAATGAAGATTAGACTTCCAAAATTCATATAAATTTTGCAAACGTTTGCTGATTGTTTTGCCTAATTATAAAAAAAAATTAAAAGGTTATTAAGTTTTTGTTCCTTCATATGTGGTTAACCGAAAAATCGGTTTTTTAATGCATATTTGGTTTTTCGTGAAACGATATTTTGAAAATATTGATTTTCGGTTTTAACCTGATTATCCCTTTTTTTTTGTGGCTCGTTTGTAATTTTTAGTATAAAATTGTATGTTTGTTTGGTTTTTTATTGTAATAAGTATTAGGCTTCAGTCTAGAAAAACATGTGAAATAAGTTTTCAATCGCAGTAGATTTGTTTTTAAGTTTTCATACTATTGAAAAATATTTATTTCTGAAAAATTATTTTAAACGAATAAACGTTTTTATTAACTTTTGCTTTTTTAATTAAATAGTCATGTGTAATTTATTTCCGCTAGTGTATAACAATAGTTTATGGGCGATAATAATTATATACACGGAATTCCTCAATTTAAAGGAGAAGGATTCGATGATTGGCAGTTCCGGGTGAAAACTCATCTGTATCGCTTAAACTTACTGGATGTTCTAACCGGCAGTCCTCCAAGTGACGCAGCTGCCTTAGCAGAATATTTAAAAAAGGATAAGAAAGCAAAAGACAGCAATCGTAAGTTTTGTTCATTCGGATATTTGAGCTTCATAAGGGAAAGAGGAAACCGCATTTTGAGATGTGGAGCAGTCTGCAAGCCGCTTCGCCAAACAATCCATTGTTCAACCAACTACTAATAAGGAAGAAATTGGCAAAGTAAGAATGAACGAAGGTGATTCAATTGTGACCCACGTTTTTAGCATTTGAAAATTTTGATCCGACAGTTAAATTTGGCTGGAGCTAAGATAAAAGATTCGGATGTGTTAGCGCAATTATTTTTAACACTTCCAGAAAAATACGACCCTCTCGTAACGCACAGTGGGGCAGAATGGAAATTTTTTGGAAATAAATCTGGCATTTCTAAACGGCTGATCCGATCGGGATAAAATTTGGGCGTGAGCGAAGCCAAGGAGTATTCGAGTTTAAGTTTTGAAGATGAACCCTGCAGATGCCCCCAGGGACGGCCGCTGTGGCGGCTCAAAGTAGGGTACCTACGGACATGTAAAATTTTTAAACTCGTGCATTTTTTGTTTTTTCACCCAAATACAAAGATTTTTATATTTTGTGAAAGCGCTCGACGAGATATCTGAAAAACATGCTTGGACATACTACTTATTCTCTTATAATATCCGAGTTATAGGCATTTAAAAATTTAGTGATACAAATTTACCATACCTTGATCCGCCTTTTTTTGAATACCGGGCGTAATTTGGACCAAATGGACTCACTTGTTAGTTAGACAACAAAATTTTCAATAATATACAAAAATTTCAGATCAATATCGTTTACAGATCCAAAAATATACGTTTTTTAATTTAAAAATTCAAAAAATTTTTAAAAATTGTCCAAATATTTTATTCAACACCAAATGTATGTTCTGTCATACTTAATACTAAAATATGAAAAAGATGAAATTAAAGGACACAGGTTTAAATGAACATATTTTTGAATGTAATTGAGATATTGGCTTGAAATTTTTTTGTAAAGGGTCGAGAATTTCCATATCTAACTAAAAAATTATATTAAGGGATAAATATGGACTTAAATTGTTGTAGCTATCTGCGATCCTATTAAAATTTTGATATAAATCATAGTTTTAGAAATTAAACAAATATGTAATATATGACAAAATCTTTATTTATGAACAAAACTCAATGAAATTTTCAACGCTTGTTAAATTTGTCATTTCAAATAAGAATATGCAAAAAAAAATTGAAAAGGTCAAAGGGCATCCCGCAATTCCCAAAAATAGGAATGAAAATCCCAAAAATGGGATTTTTACTTTTTTGCCCATAGGGTCCACATTTCTTTCAGGGCTGGGAAAATACTTTTGGAGTAAATAGAAAACATATTGAGGTTTCCAAAACTGCTTTCAGTTTTCTGATCCCAGCTTTGGGATTTTAGAACATGTCGCCCAAAGTTGAAGTTTTGTTAAAGATAGGTCATATTCGGAAGGACGCGCAGTGGCAACATTTTCAAAAAATAGGACAAGTTTTTTACGCCAAAGCGTTCTGCGTAAAGATACCTTTTAGAAAACTATAAAATTGTTATATGTTCTTAATAAAAATTTATTTTATTAATAAAAGAGTTAAGACACATTTTTGGCAAAAAAACGCCAAAAATCTAAAATTTTTTGAATTTTTAAATTAAAAAACGTATATTTTTGGATCTGTAAACGATATTGATCTGAAATTTTTTGTATATTATTGAAAATTTTGTTGTCTAACTAACAAGAAAAAATTGAGTCCATTTGGTCCAAAATTACGCCCGGTATTCAAAAAAAGGCGGATCAAGGTATGGTAAATTTTGTATCACTAAATTTTTAAATGCCTATAACTCGGATATTATAAGAGATAAGTAGTATGTCCAAGCATGTTTTTTCAAGATCTCGTCGAGCGCTTTCACAAAATATAAAAATCTTTGTATTTGGGTGAAAAACAAAAAAATGGCACGAGTTTAAAAATTTTACATGTCGTAGGTACCCTACTTTGAGCCGCCACAGCGCCGTCCCTGGGGCATCTGCAGGGTTCATCTTCAAAACTTAAACTCGAATACTCCTTGGCTTCGCTCACGCCAAATTTTATCCCGATCGGATCAGCCGTTTAGAAATGCCAGATTTATTTCCAAAAAATTTCCATTCTGCCCCACTGTGTAACGGTTCTCCAAAACGTGGATGGTGACAAATTGAATTTAAATCTTGTGAAAGAGCGGTTGATGTCGGAAGAGGCAAAGCTTGCTGATCGTAATAGTGAAACCGTAGAAGATAAAATGGCATTCTCAAGTAAGAAATCTCATAATAAGAAGAAATTTAAAGGAAAATGCTACAAGAGCAATTAATTTGGACATCAAGCAAAAGATTGCTGGCAAGGTGAAGCAAAAGTGGCTAAAACAAAAGCAGTATCTTTTATGATTAAAAGAAATGTTGATGAACAAGAGTGTGGTAACAAACAAATTTATTTTAAATTAGACTCAGGCGCTAGTGATCATTTAGCAAAGGACAAGTTCTATTTTTCTACTATCAGAATACTTGAAGAATAAGCGTTGCTAAAAATAATAAATCAATTTATGCAAATCACATTGGGGAAATAAATGGAATTACCAATAAAGGCATTGAAGTTATTATAAAAGATGTCTTGTCCCGACTTACGCGATAATTTAATATCAGTTCGAAAACTTGTAAACTCCGGACTTTCAGTGAATTTTCAAAATAATAAAGCAGTAATATCAAAAGGTGATGTTGAAATTGCAACGGCTTTTATTCGTGGAAACCTATATGAATTAAAATTAGATTATGAAACACGGTCGGCTTTATCCTGTACTGAAAATAAAGTTGAATTATGGCATAAGCGTCTAGGTCATATTGGTATTAGTGGCTTTGAACAACTTAAGAAAATTGGATTAATAAATCGTGATCTTAAACCAAATTTACTTAGTTTTTGTGATGTATGTATGGAATCTATTCTACTATACTATTCTACTGGAAAAATTAAGATATGTATATAAACTTAAATTGACAAAATTTAGATGCACTATAAATGCATAAGAGCAAAAGAAAAATTGCAATTTAAAAAAAAAAAATCAAAACCTGATTTATCATTCGTAAACATAATATTCAATATATATAAGTATATATATATATATATATAATATATATATATATATTATAATATATATATAATAATTGTAACAGATTTAAGCTGTTTAAATCTTGGGGTTTTCTATTTAAGACATGAGAAAACTTATTTCTACAAATACTTGATCAATTAAAAAAGTATTAATATAAAAGTAACTTGTTTAATTTCAAATGGATTATAAAGAATATTATGATGTTAAATAAAAAAAGAAAATTAATTTACAAATTAAAATCCAAAGGAAAACTATAAATAAATTGTGTATTTTGTAAAGAAATACCCCCTTATTCATAAACAACATTTTATTTTATAAAAGGGTAAAAAAAACAAAATTTTTAAAAGCTTAATATATTTCAAAGTACAAAATGTTTTAGCTTTTCAGACTACAATACATTTTCAATATACTTTGTATTAATACAAAATAACATAATGTAAAGTACCTTTAAGTAGTAGAAATTAAAAACAATAAAAATTAATTGAAATCAAATTTTTCATAAAATACGTTCCTGCTTTCGTTTTCTTACTTCAAAAGTATTTGTTTTTGTTTCAGTTTTGCTATTAGTATTAGTATTTTACATTATAAAACGTTTGCGAAAGGTTTCGTTTGCTTTCATACTCTGCAACGAATACTGGACGAATGGGTGTGAATGTTTTTAGTTTTTTCATGTGGCATTGAATTATTTCGTTGCTTGATATATAAACTCAGTGTACACCCGAGAACGGTTTGAGTGCTTACTTTTTCGACTATGAATACAATCGCATAAAACGAGCCTTGAAATGACAATATGCACTAATTTAATAATGCAATGCACGGCACTATTCAAAACAAATGAGTGTAACAAAAACTGATGCTCGTATTGCTTGTCTTCTGTAAATGTCAACGAATACTCTCAAACGTAACGAATACTAAATGATTGGTATGAATGGTTTCGATGCTGCTTGAATAAGTTGTAAGAAAAAATTAACTTAAAAATTTTTCCGAGTTTTTATTTATGGAATGAAGATTAGACTTTCCAAAATTCATATAAATTTTGCAAACGTTTGCTGATTGTTTTGCTAATTAAAAAAAAAAATTAAAAGGTTTAAGTTTTTGTTCATTCATATGTGGTTAACCGAAAAATCGGTTTTTAATGCATATTTTGGTTTTTCGTGAAACGATATTTTGAAAATATTGATTTTCGGTTAACCTGATTATCCCTTTTTTTGTGGCTCGTTTGTAATTTTTAGTATAAAATTGTATGTTTGTTTGGTTTTTTATTGTAATAAGTATTAGGCAAAGAATATAAAGAAATTGGGGCTTGTCAGTTGGTACGTAAAGGAGTTGTCATTCGGTACCTAACTCTAAGTATGTATTGGTAGAATTTTGTATTAGTATTGGAGCTCCAACCACTTTCACCACACTTTCCAAACATACATACTTGTATAAAATCGTACATGAAAATTTTAGGAAAAATAAATAACATTTAAATTTCTACATTCGCAGATTTTTTAATTTATTTTGCCCACATCTAATCAGTAAACATTTAATAAATATATTTTTCGGACTTAAAATCTGTTTTTTTGCAAAAAAATAAGTTTATTTTAAATAATTTTTTCATTTTCAATACCAAAATATACAACTTTGTTTTGTCAATTTTAATTTCAACACACAAAAATTAATTGTCAAAAAAATTAAAAAAATATTTTTTTAGTTTGTGAAAATAAAAAATATTTCGGATTGTTAAATGCGATAAAATTGTGTAAAAAATTAAAAAATAGTTATGTGTTTTGTGAAAAAACGTCGTTCAAGTCCTATTATCCCGGTATTTTCGCGAAAAAGTTTTGAAGTATTGTGAGAGAATTGAGTTCTCACAAGTGTGTTGAATTTACACACAAAGAATATAAGAAATTGGGGCTTGTCAGTTGGTACGTAAAGGAGTTGTCATTCGGTACCTAACTCTAAGTATGTATTGGTAGAATTTTTGTATTAGTATTGGAGCTCCAACCACTTTCACCACACTTTCCAAACATACATACTTGTATAAAATCGTACATGAAAATTTTAGGAAAAATAAATAACATTTAAATTTCTACATTCGCAGATTTTTAATTTATTTTGCCCACATCTAATCAGTAAACATTTAATAAAATATTTTTCGGACTTAAAATCTGTTTTTTTGCAAAAAAATAAGTTTATTTTAAATAATTTTTTCATTTTCAATACCAAAATATACAACTTTGTTTTGTCAATTTTAATTTCAACACACAAAAATTAATTGTCAAAAAAATTAAAAAATATTTTTTTAGTTTGTGAAAAATAAAAATATTTCGGATTGTTAAATGCGATAAAATTGTGTAAAAAATTAAAAAATAGTTATGTGTTTGTGAAAAAACGTCGTTCAAGTCCTATTATCCCGGTATTTTCGCGAAAAAGTTTTGAAGTATTGTGAGAGAATTGAGTTCTCACAAGTGTGTTGAATTTACACAGAACTCGTCTGTGAAGAGAAGGAAATGTTATTGTTGTAAAACAATGTCATAGTCCAACTTCTTATTATTCTTTGGTATTAGGCTTCAGTCAGAAAACATGTTGAAATAAGTTTTCAATCGCAGTAGATTTTGTTTTTAAGTTTTTCATACTATTGAAAAATATTGTATTTCTGAAAAATTATTTTAAACGAATAAACGTTTTTATTAACTTTTGCTTTTTTAATTAAATAGTTTGTGTAATTATTTCCGAGTGTATAACAATAGTTTATGGGCGATAATAATTATATACACGGAATTCCTCAATTTAAAGGAGAAGGATTCGATGATTGGCAGTTCCGGGTGAAAACTCATCTGTATTCGCTAAACTTACTGGATGTTCTAACCGACAGTCCTCCAAGTGACGCAGCTGCCTTAGCAGAATATTTAAAAAAGGATAAGAAAGCAAAAGACAGAATCGTAAGTTTTGTTCATTCGGATTATTTGAGCTTCATAAGGGAAAGAGAAACCGCATTTGAGATGTGGAGCAGTCTGCAAGCCGCCTTCGCCAAACAATCCATTGTCAACCAACTACTAATAAGGAAGAAATTGGCAAAGTTAAGAATGAACGAAGGTGATTCAATTGTGACCCACGTTTTAGCATTTGAAAATTTGATCCGACAGTTAAAATTGGCTGGAGCTAAGATAAAAGATTCGGATGTGTTAGCGCAATTATTTTTAACACTTCCAGAAAAATACGACCCTCTCGTAACGGTTCTCCAAAACGTGGATGGTGACAAATTGAATTTAAATCTTGTGAAAGAGCGGTTGATGTCGGAAGAGGCAAAGCTTGCTGATCGTAATAGTGAAACCGTAGAAGATAAAATGGCATTCTCAAGTAAGAAATCTCATAATAAGAAGAAATTTAAAGGAAAATGCTACAAGAGCAATTAATTTGGACATCAAGCAAAAGATTGCTGGCAAGGTGAAGCAAAAGTGGCTAAAACAAAAGCAGTATCTTTTATGATTAAAAGAAATGTTGATGAACAAGAGTGTAGTGACAAACAAATTTATTTTAAATTAGACTCAGGCGCTAGTGATCATTTAGCAAAGGACAAGTTCTATTTTTCTACTATCAGAATACTTGAGAATAAGCGTTGCTAAAAATAATAAATCAATTTATGCAAATCACATTGGGGAAATAAATGGAATTACCAATAAAGGCATTGAAGTTATTAAAAAGATGTCTTGTCCAGACTTACGCGATAATTTAATATCAGTTCGAAAACTTGTAAACTCCGGACTTTCAGTGAATTTTCAAAATAATAAAGCAGTAATATCAAAAGGTGATGTTGAAATTGCAACGGCTTTTATTCGTGGAAACCTATATGAATTAAAATTAGATTATGAAACACGGTCGGCTTATCCTGTACTGAAATAAAAGTTGAATT
>NW_023994046.1:0-15000 GCF_015586225.1 Lucilia sericata
TTGCAATATTGTAGTTGGTGACTGCAAGTGTTGAGAAAATTATAATAAAAATTAACAGTTTTATAAAACTATGATTTCGCACAAAATGTTTTAAATAATAATCAAGCGATATTCAAGGTATTTCGGCCGATTTATGTGCTGGTCGTGGTCTATGGTTTAGTTAGTTAATTAGTTAGTTAGTTAGTTAGTTAGTTAGTTAGTTAGTTAGTTAGTTAGTTCGTTAGTTAGTTAGTTAGTTTTTAGTTAGTTAGTTAGTTAGTTAGTTAGTTTAGTTAGTTAGTTTAGTTAGTTAGTTAGTTAGTTAGTTAGTTAGTTAGTTGTTAGTTAGTTAGTTAGTTAGTTATTAGTAGTTAGTTAGTTAGTTAGTTAGTTAGTTAGTTTAGTTAGTTTAGTTAGTTAGTTAGTTAGTTAGTTAGTTAGTTAGTTAGTTAGTTTCTTTAGTTAGTTAGTTAGTTATTTAGTTATTTAGTTAGTTAGTGTTGTTAGTTCTTAGTTAGTTAGTTAGTTTTGTTTTAGTTAGTTAGTTATTAGTAGTTAGTTAGTTCTTTAGTTATTTTATTTTTTTTTGTATGTTCGTTTTCGTTATTAGTTATTCGTTTCGTTTCGTTAGTTCGTTTCTTTCTTCGTTAGTTTTTCTTTAGTTGGTTCGTTCTTTATTCGTTTTCTTTTAGTTCTTTCTTTAGTTCTTTATTCGTTTTAGTTTTTTCGTTCTGTTCGTTTTCGTTTAGTTCGTTCTTTTTTTTTTTTTAGTTCGTTTTATTGTCTTTTTTAGTTCGTTAGTTCTTTCGTTCTTTAGTTCTTTCGTTCTTTGTTTCTTTCGTTCGTTCGTTCGTTCGTTCGTTTTCGTTCGTTCGTTTCTTCGTTCGTTAGTTCGTTCGTTCGTTCGTTCGTTGTTCTTTCGTTCGTTCGTTCGTTCGTTCTTCGTTCGTTCTTCGTTTCGTTCTTCGTTCGTTCGTTCGGTTCGTTTCGTTCGTAGTTTTTTAGTTAGTTGTTAGTTAGTTAGTTAGTTAGTAGTTAGTTAGTTAGTTAGTTAGTTAGTTACAATACTATTATATATTTAATTCAAAAAGTTTCAAGATGCAAATTAACTCTGCTATTGTACGGATTTACAGATCCATAAATACATATGTAGATTTTGCAACAATTTTATACACTCGTAAAAAAGGTACATACACGTAATTCCTTATACTTTCAAAACCTCATACCAAATCTGTTCTAAATATTACTCTAAAAAACTGATTTGTCACATTTTATAACAAAAAAGTTATTAATTTAAATATTTTTGTATGAAAAAAAATAAAATCGTTGGTATTGGTGGTGGTTACAAAAAACACGCCATGACAAACAAATTCAATATAAAAGGGGAGATGGTACACTCACACACAATCACAGGGAAGAAAAAAAGACAGATGGCAGTAGAAACGTTTTGGTTGGTTAGTTTTACAAATGAATGCACACATCTAAATTTACAAACACAGATACTGTATAATGGAAACATGGAAACACAATGGAAATAAAAACAAGAAACAGCGACAGCAGAAACTTAAACAGCTAGCAGCAGTTGGTACTTAAATACCAACAACGCATTTTGTAGGCAACAACGATACAACTTTTGATCTTAAAACATTGGCAACTAGAAGAAGACACTAACAACTCTAGAGGGCACATACAACACAGGGAAGGCGAATCTCTGCAGCAGTAACGAAAAAAACATTTACAAATTAATAAGAAACAAAACTTAATGAACAGTAGAGAACAGGAAAAAAGAAACAGCTCAAAAAACCGACCAACAATAAACAAAAGAGCTTTAAAGAACAAAAGAGAGAAGATACAGCAACAACTACAACGACAAAAAGTAGCAGATGAGGGAATAAAGTACAAAATGAAACCAACCAACAACAACCACTTCCCCCCGACATCAAAAAATTATAAAATGAAAACAACAAGAACAACTTCTGCAAGTTTATTGAAGGCCACCACCAGTGGGATAAGAAATAAGGCCCTTTAGGGGCCTTTGCATTTATATAATCATATTGATCTTTAGTTAGTTTAGGGGCTTATTTTTTCCCAAAGTCCTTAAGCTGTCAAATATTGACAGATTACTCTTTACTATTTACTTATGTATGTAATGATCTGCCTATGCCAATATTTAGATTTCAAACAAAATCATTTTAGGTTCTTCCGAGTCATTTTGGGCAGCTAGAACACTTTAAAAAGATAAATTTACAGCATTTTTTTAATGTCTATTAACTGGAAGTATTTCGCCAAATTTTTCCCGTACTAATATTCCGAATAACAAATTAAGTAAGCAAGACTGTGTCCGAAATACACCATTAAAGTTCAAACATCCGCATAAACTTCGACCAATAAATCTATATTAACTGAAAACCTTTCCCAATTAGAAAGCACTAAATAAATATCGAAATTGCATAGGACGTTTTATACTTCAAAATTAGGCCTTCTTCAAGGCCTCTTTATTTCATATTTTCCCTGCTTCGTGTATATTTGAAATATACGAGTAAAACATAGAGATGAAGTAAGTTAGTAAGTGAATGGATGAATGACTAAATGTAGAATGAATGTGATTTGAATACAATGGTTTCTTTTTTGTTGTTTGATTGTTTTTTAATGTATTTCAAACTGTGTGTGAGTGAAACATAGTAAACACAGAGATGCCAGATGTTTCATTTATTATGACCTACAGTAGGTTATCAGAATCCATAGTCGAAAGGTAATGTTTGCTTCACAATTCTAATGTTAAAAGTTAAGTAACCACTAATTATACTGTATTGTATGGTAAAAATCCGACCATATATTGGAAGCATATAGAGGCCGGACTAAATGAGAACCTATACAGGGGGGCTTCTGCAACTGGTACTTTTTGAATTTTCTATAATACTAGCTATAACCAGTGTGCTTTGCTACCTTAAAATCAATATTAATAAAAACTCCACATTTTTGAAGATTCTATCTCTAACAGTTTCCCAGATATAGGAATGTTTGTATGTAATTCATATGGGAGGTGCCAAGACCCCTATTGAAAATCCGCCAATTTATTACCCAAATGTTCACATTCATGTCAGAGTTCTTCTGGAGAAATTCTAGCTCTTTTTAGCTTTAAAAGTTTATCAGATAAACGAATTTTTGTGTTTAATTCATATGGGAGGTGCAAAGCCTCTCTTATAAAAGTCCGCTCATTTTTCTCTCAAATATTTTTCAAAAATTTTCCAAAAACTGATGTAAAAATGTAAACTTTGGTTTCTGGAATAAGATTTATTTGGTCTGTGTATTTTAATACAATTTTGAACCACTGTTATCAAGTCGAAAAAACTTTGTTTAGAAAAGTTTAGAGAACAATTACAGATTGATCTCTTAGGACATCATATTGTTAAAGTAAAAAGTCAACTATCAAAGAACAAATCCAAACAAATCTGGCAGCACCTGCTTTAACTCTGAGAGTTTTTAATATGTACGTCTGTGATTACGAGAATTGTATCGATGATGATGGTAAAATGTGAGTGAACAATTTTATATACAGTACCAAATTGGATTTTGAAACTTTTTTAATTGCGTGCGTCACAGTCATCAACGTAGTTGTACACACAGATACACAAATACATAAACACATTATGAGTTTCGTGTGCCAGTCTGACAGTCAATAAATCGGATGGATTGTTTCACTACTAGCAATTTACTACTTACTCACCTTCATCCTGCCACTCAGTAATATTCACTCAAATTGTTGTTGTTGTTATTGAAAATTCACACAGATACACACACTCATACTTCAAATCTAGTATGTATTTACATTAAATACAATTTGTATAATTGTATGTATGTATGCATGTACTTTAACATTTATGTATACTTTTTTTTTCTTAAAAATTATTTTTTTCTTTTTTTGTTGTATATTGTTACTTTAGTTTATATCAAAACTGTGTGTTCCACAACCAACAGACACATAGAAAAAACACACAGAAAACACACGCACATAGATTCATTTCTGAAGGTGGTTGGTTGGTTGATTCTGCTGCATGTAGCAAACACTGACAGGGCAAACAGACCAACAAACAAGAGTAAACAAGAGGCATTTACGGAATCAACCCCCAAAAATACACCAACAACAATAACAGCAGCAGCAAGAAAACAATATTGTATTCAATTGTTACTCCGCGAAACAGAGAATGAATGGAATGAATGGTTGATGATGGTGATGTTGAGGATGGTTGGGTTGGTTGGTTGATGTTTTCTGTTTGTTTTTGTATTTATTTTTTATCCATCAACAATATTGAAGAAATTTGAATCAGTTGCAAACGAGTTCTCAGTGCGTTACGACGACAACCTAAAAACGCGCTGTGTTTGAGAAAAAAAAATTGGTTACAAAACTAAACAGAAAAAAAATTAAAACAGTTAAAAAAACTACTAAAATTGTTACATTTTCGAATACGGATTGTGAAAATAATAAAATACAAAACAATTAATATTGTTGCACTTTTTAAAGGAATTAAACAAAATATTATAAAAAAAACAATTTAAAATAAATTTTTTTTAAACAGTAATTTGTGTTTTTAAAATTAACAAGAAAAAATATACAATATAAATTCCCCTAAATACTTGGCTATGAGCTTATTAACAAACTAATTTTGTGAAATTTTCTTATAAAAAATTGTTATAAAAACAAAACACTCATAAAATAATTTCACCCTACAAAGTGTGAAAAGTAATGAGTTTACCCAGTGGTGTTGATATGCAAAATCTCATGTCTCAACATCCAGTTTTAGGTGCTTTGCCACCGGCATTCTTTTTACGTGCCGCTTCCGAACGTTATCAGCGAACTCCCAAATGTGCCCGCTGTCGAAATCATGGAGTGGTTAGTATTAAACGATTTGTTAAGAACTTGAAGCTCGTCATTCATGAGCTACTAAACATATTTAAAACTTTTAAGTATTTTTTAATAAATAATAGCGGATATACAAACAAACTAACAAATTTATTTTGTTTTTTTTTTAGGTCAGCGCTTTAAAGGGCCACAAACGTTATTGCAGATGGCGCGATTGTCTATGTGCTAAATGCACTTTAATTGCTGAACGCCAACGGGTCATGGCAGCACAGGTTAGTGCACAAAGAAAATTTTAAAATTTTTGAAAAAATAACTTTAATATGGATTAAAAACTTTCCGACGAAAAGCTCTTTAATATTTTAACATATTTGTTAACTAAAAAATCGACTTCGCCAAATAGTTATGGAACGTTATATCTTATTAATACGCACTTCATATGTTCCCGACGCTAATCATTTATTGTCAAGATAACAAATCTTCGCACAATTTTGGAATAATAATGGAGTCATTCAACAATTTCTAAAATTAAGATTTTTCAACAAAAGCTTTTCTTCAACTTTCTAACTAATTATATCCTCATTATATATGTAATTAGTTTTAAAGTATGAATTATGTAAGATTAGAAGATATATATGTACATGCTTTTGACGCTATCGTGGCTGTACGTTCCTTTTCAGATCTTTTAGTAGGAATCAAACCTACGACCTCTGTACTGACAGACTAGAATACTAACAACTGACCTACGGAGATATACATATCTCGAAACAATATCTAATCCTTAAGATATCTTGAGTCTTTTAAAAGTTGGTTTTATCAAACAGGTGGATTTTCAGATATGTATCTAACCTATAGGTATAGGGTTAAATATATATCAAAAATAGACTTTCTATGTTCAAAATTTAGAATCGGAGATATATAGAGCTGATGTAGTTGGGTATTTATATTATTTATGATTTCAAGTTGGTTATCAATCTATTATATATTCTTATTCGACCCCCCTCTCTATAAGGATCTACAATATACAAATTTTTATAAGATATCTGATACCGACACCGCATCGAAGTCGGTATCTATTAGCATCAATAACGTATATATTATTTTTGACAGAAAATTTAAAATGGAATAAAAAAACATCGAAAGAGATGAAGAAAAAGATAATAATGAGAGATCACTAAATCTATTTTGTTTTAAACATCCAATTTCGGGGGTCTAATAAAGTACTCAATCAGGCCATAACTTGCACTAATTAATATTCTAAAAATTTTTCTTCTTGCAAAGTACAAACAACATCATATTATGGATTCAATTATTTGGGGAAGTAGAAGTAGACTTTCAATAGCAAGTGTTGTAAGTAATCAGCAATTTTGTTAAAAAATCTCAATGACTTTTTATTTTTATTCAAAGAACACAAATATATATTTAAAAAAAGTTTTTAAAGATTTAAACCGTAATATAGTTGCAGCTAATGGGACTTCAAATTTATATTTGGGGTCGGGAGGAGTTAAATTTTAGAGATATTTAGATTTTTGAGTAAAGAGTCCACAACACCAATAAAGGGCCTGCATCACTGGCTCTAATAACTATTAATAAAATTGTTGCCTTAATAATAAATTCGATTCGATGTTTTAATTATTGGTTCAAATCAATACGTAATAAATTGAGTAAATTGCTAAATATTTCTTAAAATGTTATGCGAAAAATTCTAAAACTTTATTGAGAACAAAACTCTTATACTACCGTAGCTCAGGGTACTATAAAAATATATGAATAAAATTATCTAAAGTATATAGAACAAGATTTTAAAACCAAATCAAATTATTGGCCAAGATTTTCCCTAACGACTTTTATAAAATTTTACGTTTCTTGACATTCTAACGTTGTAAACAAAATTTAAAATGATCTAATATTTAACACTTTACTCTTTTACCTCCAGGTTGCCCTACGTCGCCAACAAGCTCAAGAGGAAAACGAAGCCCGAGAATTAGGATTGTTATATACGAGCGTACCACCACGTGTGCCATCACAAAATACCAATGAGAATACAACCACGGCCACAACATCACAACTATCACCACAACAGACATCGGCCAATGGAGTATTTCATGCAGGCATACCTTCGCCCCCCAGTGATGGACTTGATTCCACAAACAATTCAACACATCATCATACCCGTATGCCCTTTAGCAATGGCAATTCAGGGGATTCAGATTCAGAAATGCGCATAAGAGCAGAAAGATTATCAATGGGTTTCTCACCCGATCGTACGGAAGTAGAAAGTCCTGGTAAGTTTAGTATTAAATATTTTCATATTATTTACTTTAAAATTAACATTTCCGACTGCTTAAACAACAACAACAATAATAATCAAGTGTTGAGAATTTGTCAAACAAAGTGTATTTCTTTTCGGTTGCTGCTGCTGCTGTAGTTGTTAAATAATGTTGCCTGCTGTCAGGCGTAAAGATGTTGTAATTCTTTATGTTACCACATGTGTTTTAACAAAAGATTTTCCACTTTTATTATTTGCCAAAAGAATTGCACACCTACAATGCAAACACGTACTCTCTCTCTCATACTTAGCGTAGAAGTACTTGTGTGCAGCATTACATTTCCGCTTTGACAACTTGCCACCTTTGGTTTTTTTTCTTTATTTCTACTTCTATTTTTTTCTGCACTAATATGTGCCACCCCTGCTTCTTTGTGTCTGCGTTTTATTTATTTAATTCCTTGGTAAATTTTATTAAAAATAATAATAATAAAACATTTAGAAAAAAACAAAACAATGCAATTTGGTTCATGTTAAAAGCTAACGAGGTACATTTCATAAAAGAAATAAAAACATTGAGGCGAGAAAACGTTACAGTATTTTAAGTTTCGCTTAAGCCGTTTTTTGCTGAAAGTAATTGTAAAGGAAGGCAAGGAAAATTAAATTGTAGTTAATCTTATAATTTAAAAAAAAAAAAAACTATAGACACGGAATCAAGGGTGTAAAACGAAATTAAGGCAAGAAATATTCGTTTAATTCAGAAATATCTTTTTAGTTTTGATACAAATCAAATTTCAGATCAGGATCAGAATTTAGCCCAGAAATTTGTTTCTTTCTAAAACTGATTTATAAGGGGTTACTATATGTGAAATCTCCAATAGGTCATGAGTTCTATTTAACCAGTAAATTAGATTTTTTAAAAAGCGTTACTAAAGCATAGTTATGGTATAAAATATGAACCGATCCTAACAAAATTAAGTAAAGGGATTTTTGTTGACATAAAATACATATAGTTATGCCGAATTTAATCGAAATACAAGTGTTTATAAGGGAATAAACGACGTTCAAAGCATTTTCAGAGAGGGGCTTTGTACGGGGGTAGGGTATCATTTATGCTTATAGAAAACGTAGTTGTGATTATTTTTGTAAAGATATTAGTATATTTGGCATAATCATTGGCTGCAAAGCCCAGTTTAGGGGAGTCCGGTTGTTTAGGAGCTAGAAAAAATGGACTGATATCAACCAAAATCAATAGGGTTTGTTCTATAGTAATACGTGTACCAAACTTCATTAAATTATCTTCAAAATTGTGACCTGTAGTTTGAAAACTAGGTTTACATGGACAGATAGCCAGACGGACATGGCTTAATAGACTCGGAAAATGATTCTGAGCCGATTGTTATGCATTACAAATATCAGCACAAATCCTATATACCTTCCACCTTAAAGTGGTGGGGGTGAGTTATCTAAAAATTTCCAAAAAGATCCTTAATAATTTTTGAAAATTTTAAAAAATTGTTGGTACCCGAAGTTACATCCAAAATATACCTATTTTTATGTTAATTTCAAGACAAATGTTTTCTAATCGCATATTTGATATCAAAAAATATCAACCCAGTTCATATGAACCGTCTTGTTTTTAATTAATTTTTATAATGTGTTTAAACAACACCTCCCCCTAATATGGACAATACAGTCAAAAATCTAATGAGTCCCATTTTAGGGATTTTTCAAACCTATTTAGGAATTCCAGAATTTTTTATTTTCTTCAAATTTTAAATTTTTTGAAAAAAAAATATGTACTAAATTTCCTATCCATTGATATATAATATGTCCATCTTGTATTTTGTACATTGAATAGTTAATGTCCTGGAATTAGAAAAAAAGGGTCGTTTTAAACCCAAGAAAGTCTACTTTGGTGAACTGTCTAGAGTAGATCAATGAGGTTCAAATTCAAAAGAAAAAAGGAAACATGTAACGAATCACAAACATTTTTTCCAAGATTATAAACAACACAAAATTTCTTCCAATTGGCAATATTATCTGCAATTATTTACACAGGATTAAAAGAAAACACCCACAACCAAATCAATAAGTAAGGGGAAAGGGATTGAAACTTAATTAAATTTCAAATATCTAAAAAGTGCTTCACAAATACCAAATACAGAATCGCAATCACAAGCAAAAATTAAAAAAAGCAAATAATGAAAAATAACTGATATAAAAATAACTCCGTGAAGTATCGAATGACTACTGTAACTGTCTTTAATATTTGTATTTGTAAAATGATTTGTGTTTACTTGAACATGCCCCTGTTACCAGGTTACCTGTCCATGCTGGTGAATTGACAGTTAAGAGTGGGATCCGGTAGCATTAACCTGTATATGTGTGAGTGTGTGGATTTGAAATATAAATTTGATACTTTATTTTATTTGTTTATCTTGTTTGATGATGATGATGAACAACATTAAAAGACAAATACAACTCAAGAGGTTGACTTAAGAAGCAAAAGAAGTTTTAAAAAGTGCTTCTACAAAACTGTTAAAGTTGTTGCTGTATAAATTTATTTAAGAAAAGAAAAACAATATTGTTTTTAAGAAAAAAATTAAAAAATGTTTACACACTTTAACTAACAAACTTTATTTCTTGTTTGTTTTCATTTTAGGCTCCAAACGTGCTCGCCTCTCTAATGAAACCGATCAAGATACCGGCTCAGAATCTGCCCCCAGCAGTCCACATCCTAAAGGCTCCAGTTATAACAACAATGGCAATCTCTCACCTGCACGCACTGGACCACCAAGTTCCCCTGAATCCGATTTGGATGTAGATTCAGCTCCAGATGAGGCTACTCCTGAAAATCTTAGTCTGAAGAAAGAAGATTCCACCTCACCTCCGCATACGCCCTCCATGACAGCATGCATATGTTGAGATCTTTTAGCAATGGCAATGCTCAAGGTTTTATGCCCTATCATCATACACAGTTCTTAGCAGCGGCCGCAGCCAGTGCTCATTCACATGCCCAACATGCTCAACACTCGCCTCATCATCCTCAACAGCCACAAATGCCACCACAACATCCCTCGGCCAGCCAACAACAACGTTCTCCAGTCGATGTGCTTATGCGTGTGTTTCCCAATCGCCGAAGAAGTGATGTAGAACAATTATTGCAGCGTTATCGAGGAGATGTTTTGCAAACCATGGAAGCCATGATTTCGGGAGAGGACATTCTAACAAGTTCCACAAACTCACCTCCCAATGTACCACCTTCACCACCATTTCCTTTGAAATCAGCTTTCTCACCTTTAGTTCCTCCGGCTGCTGTTTTCGGTTCACCCACCCACAGATATCCTCCATTTATGCAAGCCCACGCTAAACGTTTCTTAACAGCACCCTATGCCGGTACCGGCTATTTGCCGGGTGTTATAAATCCAGCAGATGTTGAACAGTCTGAATCGAATGGTGGTGCGTCAGTGGATCGTAATAGCAATGCTGGAGATTCACAAGATTGAGATTTCGGTTTAGCCGGTGGTGAGCACAACGGCATGTTTAGACCATTTGAGTAGCGCTGGCGCAATTTGGATTCGGACTAAGTTATCCACAATGAAACCGATACCATACATGAATGACAAGCTGTACATAATCATAATTAAGACTCACAGACAAATTATTTAGGGAACTTAATATTTTATAGGACAAATTGTGTAAAAGAAGAAGTATTTGCAAAGTGGATGGAATCTTCTCTAACTTTAGTCGATCATAAATATTCTTTAGTACATGTTACTTACTTCTAATGTTAAATAGTAATTGTTGCTTAAAAAAATAATTAAATAATAATAATTTAGTAGAACTTCAAAATATACGTACATAAAAACCTACAAATTACGCACATTAATTGTAATTTGTTACAAATAACAAAACGAATAAAATTATATCATCTGTATTATATAAATTTAAATTGACCAGTGTTGTATTCCATTATATTGAAAACAAAAAAACAAACTAAGATAAAAGATATTGTAAAATATTAAATTGGTTAAGAATGCCAAACAAATTAAGTAAATTTAATAATGAAAATTATATATTGCGATATTTACTCATAATTAAATAGTTATTACTTATTGTTAAGTATTTAAGTAACAAATTTATTTGTAAAAAATTAAAAAAAAAAAATTAACAAAAATAATAAAGAAACTGAACAAATAAATCTCAATACATACTGTGTTAAAATAAAATTATCAATAAAATATTTTGGGTCTTTTATATCGTTATGTAGAAATAGGTTGGAAGGACCATTCGAAAATAAAAAATTCATGGAAAAGATTTAATGAAAATTTAATGAAAAAATTTATATAAACTAAAAGTTTAAACTCGGGTGCAAACTTATTCAGTAGTATTAAAGTACTATTAAAGACTGTATTGGTACTACACTAAGACAATAGAAAGCTTCGGCACTAGTTCCCAAACATCTTCTAGAAACAAGAAGAAGCAGAATCTTATATTCCTTTTAGATGTGTAATTGGAGCCAGTACTTAACACAATAGCTTGCAGATAAGCAATTTTTATTCAGTTATTAGTGAGCGAAGAAATAAAAGTATAGCCAGTCGTGGTCGACTATATACCCTTCACCAGTCCCTTCACATCCATGGACGTTATAACGTCCATGGATATTATCACACGCCACCCTTGAATAGTACCTTGGTTCCGATATATTTATGGACGATAAACTAATTTTCTGAAAGAAGCTTTATATAGGGACTAGGGGCAAATATGGACCGATTCCGATAAAATTTGATTCATATATTTATATAATATTTATTTATGCTGAATTTCATCGCAATATTAGTGTTTAGAAGTAATTTTCTGAAGGAAACTTTGTATGGGAGCTAGGGTCAAAAGAGACCCGATCACTATGTAATAACACTACTTCTATGTAACCAGGACGGTATGTTGTAGTCATTGAAATGTATGGTAGTGGTTACAAGTAAAAGACATTACCAAGTTTTTCCTGAGAAAATAACTACGTATGTATTATAAACAATATACTGCTACGACGAGACCCCTACTTTCAAGACCCCTAAACATGCCCAGGAGTGTTTATAAAGGCCAAATTCAAATCTTTAACTCGAAAACACTTCCATTACATAAATTTGAAATTTTATTCTAAACTTACAGTTTTATTTCTACTGGACCAGCTTTATTTCTACTTACATCGACAATTTAGCAATACAATTACAACCATAATCTACTAAGCCTTAAACAATGAAACATTTCGAAAATGAATTAAAATTTTAGACTAAGATTTAATTTTAAAAAACCAACTGCCCCTGTTTTAATAACCGGCTTGCGTTCAAAGATCCGCAGAACCCACTCTTTTGTGAATATTCCAAACCAAACAACTGCATACCAATTGACTTCCCAAATAAATCCTCAATGGCAAATATGTATTAGATATTCGCACAAAAGGATTTTTCATAAAATTACAATTACAGTGTAAAATTTTATATGTATTTGTATTGTGCGAATATTTATTTATTTGTTTATTAATTTCTAAATAAGTAATTTTATAAAACAATACAATGGTATGTATCTATTGAAAGTCCGTAACCCGTAACTTCATAGTCTCTCCGGTAGCTAAATTCAAAAAAAATATAAAACAATAAAGCAACCAGCAACACAACACAAAAACAAAGACTTATAGTCAAAGTCATCAGCCATCGTACGATTGTGTAGTTGGATTTATGTATGAACGTATGTATGTTTATATTGTTGTGGTCATTGTTTGGAATGTTTTGTGGCATGAATTGATTGTTGGGTTTTGTTGGTCATGCCACTCGCCAAACAATGTCAATGTGTGCGTTTGTAAGCCTTATAAAATTCTTGTTGTTTAAAGTCACAACAATAGCAACAAGAACAACAACAATTAGAGTTTTATACAACAAACACAATTTCACTGGCTGACCTCTCCCGTTTTGACAATTGAATTATTGGATAAGTTGTAAGGATATTTTTTTATTATATTTGTCTAATATGTATGTTATCTGTCTGTATTTCTGTATGGGTTGTAAGTAAGTACGAACTATCCTACACATATGAAATGTTGAACTCGTAAGAGATCTATGGGGTCAATTGGTAAATGATTAAAAAGTAATAAAATTAAATGATATACTTTTTGGATAGGAATGCTATAATAGAAAGTTTAAAGGTAGTTATCTTGAAACACGCAATTTGCCTTTAGTTGAAAACTTCTCTAAATAATCATTAGATATTTCGTATTTATAGCAATATTGTTATTAAAATCCATTCAAATAAGTTTCTAATACCCACTTTATTATTAAAGAATCGGTCCAAAATTGGTCAAAGTTCCAATATTAATCATGCTGTTTATATCCTACACCTCTATAGTGGGGAAGATATTATACGTTTGTGATGATATTTGTAACGTACAAAAATATTATTTCTACACCCACCTGAGAGAATACCAATCAGACTAGAATCATTTTCTGAATCGATTAAGCTACATCCGTCTTTCTGACGTTCATGTAAGCCTTGTAATCAAGGTCGCAATTCGATGAAATATAATATGCGTTATACTATTAAAATCGGTCTATCTAACCCCCCCATACAATCCATTTACTAAATTGTATATGTATCCATATTTGACCCTAGACCCTATACAAAGTCTCCTTAGAAAACCATTATGAATATTACCTATATTTCTATCTTATCCAGCATAAATGTTAAACAATGAAATCGTAATCTTCAGGTCAATTATGAACAATTATTTCCCGGGAGTTTGTTCCCTTTTGCGTGCTCTAAGGAATAGGTGTAGGAACAGTATCATATGGTGGGCATAACCGACTTTACACTCCTACTTGTTTTTACATAAAGAAGTAAAATTTTGAAAAATTTAAAAAACTTTTCAATTGCCTCCACCAAATTTCATAAGATTATTATTTGAATTGTAATGTATTTAGATGACTCTCAATGAATGTGTGTGTGGGTCGGTAGACTCTTGTATAGAATCAGGTTTTAGCTCGTTCTGTATATCCGTCTGTCCAGTTGTTAATAAATTGCTCGGTTGCATGTTTTGGCAAATAGTTTTGTAATTTGTTCCCATATTTACAGGAGCAGAGTGTATGTATTTTAAAATAAATTCAACATAGTCTTTGTAGTAACAAAACAATACAAAATAGAATGGTACCATTTACAAACACAATAAACCATACGTAGCTAAATATTAGAGGCTCATGTTGTTGTTGCTGTTGTAGTAGTAGTAAATCGGAAACTGGGGCTTCTGTGTAAATGATACTATTATGTTTCCTATTGTTTTTGGTTTTTATTATTTATATTTTGATCAGATTATTAATCTCTATTGTTGTCCATTAACCACCAACCCACAAACTAAAACAACAACAACTATGGTAATAATTGTGTATGAATGGTTCTAAATGCTGGTCATTTTTCTTTAAACACACTCCAATGGCCTTTAACCTTCAACTTTAAGGGACAGCCTTTAGGAAATGTTAAAATTTATAAATTTTGTTTTAAATCCCCATTGATCATTAGAGGATTAATAATAATAGTAGTAATGGTTTGTTTATTGTTTTATTTTATAGTTTGGCTTCTATTTATGGTTTTAGTAACAGCTCTCTCTAATAATGTAGGAATGTGTGAGTGTGTATTTGTGGGTTTTTAAACTATAAAAGTGAAAAAAGGTTTTCACACTTGCCATTGTGGTAAATGCCCGGAAACTTTGGGTGTCTATTTCGACTAATAAGACTTTGAATTGAAATGTAGAAGGACCATTCAGTGGTTTACTAGGGTGCATTAAAATGACAATTGACTCTAACCTAGATTACCTGTAGCCAGATTAGTAATTAGTTATACATTATAAAAT
>NW_023994046.1:20000-47500 GCF_015586225.1 Lucilia sericata
GTTATCATATATTTGGGGTAGGGTCAATTATGGTTCGATTCTTATAAAATAAAGTGGAGAGACTTTGGTTCAGTTTAAAGTCAGTTATGAGCGTTATAGTCATTTTTTGAACGGGACCTTATATGGCGGCTAGGTGAAGTCGTGAACCAATATTACCCATTTTAACTACCAAACAAACTGCATCAACTAAAAATAATTTTTCTCTCTAGCTAGTCCCGTTTGGACGGGCATGGCTAGATCTTAGAATTTAACAGTGACCCAGATTATATATATATAATTTTAGGGGTCTTAGACCAATATTTCGATGTGTTTCAAACGGAATGACAAAAACAATTAAAATAAAATCACAACATCTGACATATCTTCACTTTCTTCGAGATTTATTCACCTAATTCTGAGGCCTATATTTTAGTCTCTGGGTTAAAAATTTGTCTGTGGATAGGGATAATATTTTCAAAAATATACCAACTTAAACTAAAAATTTTTAAACATCCCACGTATTTCTGGTTAGTGACTTCTAGCCATAACGGCGGAGTACTTGAAATGTGCGGGATTCTTTTCTTTTTTCCCTCTTCTTATTTCAGTTTATTTACGTATAAATTTTTGTTATTTTTTCCACCAACTAGTACATACTACGAGCAAAAGTAAATTGGGTTTCCTGAGTCAATTGCCTGCCACTGATGTGTTTATTTTGTGTAAATGTGTACACTGTCAAAGTGATGTTTAATAAACGTCATTGTCAATATCAAACCAATATCATTATCGTCTAAGAGATAATGATCATCATAATTTCTCGAAAACACATACCAATGGAATCAATAAATCTAGTGCATTCATCTCTTCCACAACTCTAGTACATAGTTGTCATATTTTTTGTTTTTCAAAATTTCATTTATTTATTTGTATCGATGATGGTTTTTATTTCTTTGATTTATTTTCAATGTTTTGAAAATGTTTCTTAAAATAATAAAGAAAATACACTTTTTTTGACGAAAATGTGGTTTTCGGGAAACCATTGTGAAATAAAGAAAACAATAACAAACTAATAACAGAAATTAATACCCAACCAACAAACAACCAAACACATTGATGCCACCAAAAATCCCTTTACTTGTAGGGCTGTAGTACTCACCGCATTTGTAATTGTTGGTGGGCCCACAAAAACGCAGCCATGGTGGGACCACCCTTGAGTCGAAAAAAGACTCTTTCTTGTGTTTATTTAAAAATAATCGTACATTTTTAATTTCATCCATAAATTTGTTGAATTTTCATATTTTTCTTAAAAGTGCCAACAACAAAAACACATCAACATTTATTAATTGTTGGTTGGAAAAATCTTACCCCTTTTTTCTGTGGTAGACCCGGTGTTTTGTTTATTGTGTGCCAAGCAGTCTAATGTGAAAATATTGTTGGTTTTTTTGTTTGCTCTGCACATGTATGCCCCTGGGGATCTTCTTGTGTAACTCCACATTTATATTGTTTGGAATTGTATTTGTTAAACGTCTTCTTAAACGGTTGCAATTTTTTGCCCTTTTTTTTCTTCAATTAATAATTAAATACTTTTTAAATGTTGGCAATTTGTTGGTGTTTATTTCTTTATCTGAGTTACAAATTAATGTTGCTGTTCGTTTTAAACCCTTCAAAAGAGTGTCTAATGATGACGTTAATTGTTTTTATTACCATTACCTAGGGAGAGGTTTAAGAAACATTTAATCGTATTTATTTAAAGGATTTTCTATCTTTCACCTGGAATATCATAGCACATTGAGGTTTCTTAGTAAAGTTTGAAAATTGAATTTAAGGAATGTGCGAACTTACAATAGTTTTTCTATAATTAATATTTGGATATCGGAAATGTCTAAGTCAATAGTTTTGATGAAGCCATTTCTAAATATTAATGATCAATAGTGTCAAACCAAACTTTTAAGTGTGTTCGATTCTTTAGTCTAGCACAATATTATATTAAATATTTGCTGATCGGAACATGTTATCACTTGAACCACCGCAGACTGAGAAAATTTCTAAACGCGCAGGTCTAGAAGGCACGAATCATCTCAAAGCTAAAAACAAGTAGGGAATTATAGTCGGGCGAGGCCGACCATATAATAACCTACACCTGTTACAAAAATAAAATGTGACTTAGTTATCATAATAAAGCATTTAAATTGAATTGTACCTTGCCATTTATTGTTGAATAAAATTGTGGACATTTAAGTCAAATTTTGAACGGGGCTTTGTATAGGGCAATGATCAAATGAGACCCCATAATTATAAAATTCATCAAGGCTAGTATAGAACTTGGTTTTGCATCTTTTTGTAAAGATACGAGTGTATTAAACATAATTATGAACTTAAGAGCCCTATTCGGCTGGTTCAGTTGTATCGGGATTAGGGTATAAAAATCTATAAATAATTAGGGTATAAAAATAATAAATATCTATCTATCTATCTATCTATCTATCTATCTATCTATCTATCTATCTATCTATCTATCTATCTATCTATCTATCTATCTATCTATCTATCTATCTATCTATCTATCTATCTATCTATCTATCTATCTATCTATCTATCTATCTATCTATCTATCTATCTATCTATCTATCTATCTATCTATCTATCTATCTATCTATCTATCTATCTATCTATCTATCTATCTATCTATCTATCTATCTATCTATCTATCTATCTATCTATCTATCTATCTATCTATCTATCTATCTATCTATCTATCTATCTATCTATCTATCTATCTATCTATCTATCTATCTATCTATCTATCTATCTATCTATCTATCTATCTATGACCCCATGAGAAGCTAGGGGTTCAGCTAGTTTTGTTATAAATGTTTAATTCATATTTTGTTTATGTCAATAGTTGTCGTTGAAGATTTTCAAACAATTTGGAAATGTTTACCAGATTTTATAAAGAAATCTCTACATCCATAAACGTTGCTATTAATTATTGTACAATGTAAATAAATATTAAAATAATTTTTGTATTGTTTAAAGTATTGATTGGTATTTTAGCTACTAAAAATAATAATAAAAATAATTAAAAAATTTTTGGGGGTCTTCGAAATGTTTACATTGCTCGTGATGCATGAAAATAAAAATATTATTTTTACCCAAATTTCTTTCTTTAAACAAAATAAACTTTTTTGTGGTCTTTCTGAAATTTACATTCCAGCATCATCTTCTGTACATAAATACATATATTCATCTTAACACAATTCATCAAAGGTGCTTTGGCTTTTCAATAAAAATGTGTTCAAACAAATGAAACAGTTTTAAAAGGGTAAATAATGGAAATACTCAAATACTAAATGTACATGTATTTTAACTTGTACGTATGTATAAATGTAATTTATGTATGTAAATGTATGAATGACCATTAAGAAACAAAAATGCTACCGTTTTAGTGTTTTTAATGTACATTTATTTATTTATAAATGTTTGTATATTTGAACAAAAAAAAATATTCAAAAACGGAGAGCTACAAAGAAGTAGAAACAAAATAATATGTACTTAAAAAAATAACAACAAAGTTTAATGACTACCGGGAGGTACAAGGTAGAGAAAAAGAAAACTAAACGCTGGACTGATTAAGAGGAATGTCAAATGTATACAGGACACATATACAATCATACAAATTGAACAAAATTATGTGGTTTTTAAGAAATTATTATAAAAACCTGTATCCATCAAGTGTCTTTTTATACGCAGAATGAAATTGTAAAAATATAAATAAACATTTTTAAATAAAATTAACTTAATTGAAATTTAAATTAAAATTCAAATTGAATAATAATAGAAATTTGTGGAAATATAATTTGGTAACTTAAAATTTATGTTAAAACAGAAATATATATAAACATTTTAAACCACGCCCAACATTTAGAAGAAAAAATATATTTCTTTTGGGGATTTTCGAAGAGTGTGTGGTTTTTAGGACTCTCTTAGCTTTTTTAAAATGAAAAGTGGCGAAAATGTTACCATAACTAAACTATGTTCTTGGTAACAATATATTTGTTGTTGTAAACAAATAATTATTTTAAAATGATTTAAATAATATTTTATTTACTATAAAAACTTGTATGTTCAGGCAATTATAAATATAAATATGATTCACTGATCATAATTATTTCTCCAACAACTAAAAACACTATAGTAGTTAGTTAGTTTAGTTAGTTTAGTTAGTTAGTTAGTAGGTTAGTTAGTTAGTTAGTTAGTTAGTTAGTTAGTTAGTTAGTTAGTTAGTTAGTTAGTTTAGTTAGTTAGTTAGTTAGTTAGTTAGTTAGTTAGTTAGTTAGTTAGTTAGTTAGTTAGTTATTAGTTAGTTAGTTAGTTTAGTTAGTTAGTTAGTTAGGTTAGTTTAGTTATTTAGTTAGTTAGGTGTGGTCAGTTATGTTAGTTAGTTTAGTTAGTTCGTTCGTTAAGTAGTTTAGTTTCGTTAGTTAGTTAGTTAGTTATTTATTTATTTTCTTTATTTCTTTATTATTTCTTTCTTCTTCTTTCTTTATTTCTTTATTTCTTTAGTTCGTCGTTTCTTTCTTTCTTTGTATTTCTTTCGTTCGTTTTTCGTTATTTACTTTATTTCGTTTTTCGTTTTCTTTCTTTCTTTCTTTCTTTCTTTCTTGTCTTTACTTTCTTCTTTATTTCTTTCCTCCTTTCTGTTCTTTCTTTCTTTTTCATTTCTTTCTCTTTACTTTTTCTTTACTTTATTTCTTTCTTAGTAGTTAGTTAGTTAGTTGTTAGTTTAGTTTAGTTAGTTAGGTTTAGTTTGAAAGGAGGATGTATATACATCAAATCCGAAGAAATACACCTAGGCCTCTATCGGGCCTGTTGTGCGCCTCCTTAACCAGTGCCTCAGGTGGGAATCGAACCCACACCCTCCGGTCTACCAGTATAGAACACTAACCACTAACCTACCGGAGGCCACTAAAACACTATAACTAAGCAAATAAATTCACCCCTATCGCCAATAGAAGTGAAATTTTAATTTCCCTCGAAGGGAAAATTGCTATCGTGAACTTGTTGTTAACTATTCCTTCACAATAGTCGATTTTGTATAAAACAACTGTTTACTATTTACAAAATTCCATCAACAAATTTCACAACAGGGGAACTTTTTTTACGACATATTTCACATAAAATGTTGATTGGCGATTGTTTTTTACAACTATTTTGAGTCATAATATGTTCATGTATAACAATGTTATGATTGATTTTAAAATGTTATGATGAAATATTACAATTGTATTTAATCATAATATAATATTTTATAACAGTAATAATAATCATAATATGTTTAGAATATAACCATAATATGTTGCTTTTGGATTATGGTTTTTCTTACTGATCAAAAATTTTAGGTTTTCTTTTAATTTCTGACTATTCTAAAGTGGCCATTCTTCTGAATATCTCCTCAAATATTCTCATTTTGGGTGATTATAAATAAAATGTTAAAAATTTTAAAAATATTTATTTAAAATAACAAATTTAAAGCAGACTTACCCAAGGTCGCATATTGATGAATTTATGCTGCTGTCATTTTTTTGAGAGATTCCATTCCTCCTCTACAATATGGATGTTGTTACAGATTTTCATAATTGACACATTACTCAACAACTGCTTTCACATAAAACACTCTCATACACTTAAAATTGTTTGTAAGGATATTAAAAGTCCTTATAGCAAATTAGCATTTAAATAGATTAAAAAACGAAAAAACCGAAACGAATTTAGATTTTTTATGTTTTGTTTACGTTTTTAATTGACAAGGTTAAATAAACCGTAATGTTTTCTAAATTCATTTTGACGAACACTCACGCACACGGACAAATTGTACCATTAATTGTCAAATCATTTTATCACTTTTAATGAAAATCTCTTTAGAAAAAACAACAACGACCGACGGACGGACCGACACAACGACAATAATTAACAGGGGATGATAAACACGAAAAAACCGAAACGTATGAATGACTGACTGACGAATTGACGAAATATTTAGCTGTCACCATTGTGTGATATGTTAGATTGCAGGAAAAATTATGATGCCAAACATTTGTTTGTTGGTGTTTTTTTTTGACCAGAAAAACAATGAAAGGCGTTACATGTAAATAGACCAGCGTCAATACAAACATTGCTAAACAGGCTGAAGAAATGAGTGACATTTTCAAAAATACAAAAAGTTCCCAAGGTTGATTCCTTTCTTAATGTGCATTAGTTTAGTTTCAATTAGTTTGGCAGACTCGTTTTGATTCACTTTGGTTTGACAATACAACAAATGTCACGTGGATCTCTGTGGTTGACAACGACACATGCAACTCACCCACCAACCATACCGGAAAAAAGTCTAAAAAGATTTCAACAACAACAAAAGAATAAACACATAAATGAATTGTTTTTATTTAAATGTATTTTAAAAAAGTTTTTAATACTCATACAATTGAATTGTAAGTTTTTCAAAATCAAGGCAAAATTTAACATTTAAATAGTTCTGAGAATTGAGGGTTGCAAATAGCTAAAGGATTTATATGTAAAATATTCTCACATGAAATAAAAATAAATTTATTAACAATAGAATTGTTTGTTTGTTAAAAACTTGATTTCCCATCTCTCTTTATGAATATTGAGATTGTTCCTAATGATTGTAAAATCTTAAACAAAAACAATCTTGTTTTTATTGTAAATATCACGCGTTTTATAAAATCAAACTGTTGTAATCCTTTTTTTGTTTTACAAATCAAACATCTTTTTTTGATTCATTATCGGGATGATGGATTTGTGTAAAGTCCTTTCTGGTTTTGTTTATTTTCATTTTCTATTCATATGTGACTTTTATTATTATATTTATTTTGGTTTATTATTTATTACTTTATTATTATTTTTGTTATCCTGTTGAGTTTTTGTTTTAAACAAAAAATATTAAATTGGTTTTCTCTAAATTAAGACTTCAACATCGCTGAAAAACCTTCGCTTAATTATTATGAAATTACCATAAAGCACTTTTTTGATTATAGCAAATACTACTTAAATTACTTAGTAATTCTGCGGTTTATCTGTTATTGTTGGGAAGAACTAGTAGGGACTATAGATCCTGGAATAATCTTCCGAACAAGAAAATAGTTCGAGTAATTGCTGTTAAAATATGTAAATGGGTGTAAATCTATCAGTCTGAGTGCCGATTTCCACCAGAGACTTTATGCTGCTTTCACTACCACGAGTCGGTAAATTATGTTAGAATATGGCTCTAGACATAGGATAAAGAGGAGACCAGTCAAAAGGAATGGTCCTGAGATATTTTTAATTAATGTGCGTGACGTAACAAAAAATATACTTTTAATTGTTTTACAATTGATTTTCAATTAAGAAAATAAAGAAAATCTGTGATCACTTTAATTTTCTATAAATAAAATAAGAATTTGAAGAACTTAAAATGGTAATCCACGTGAGAAAACAAGAAATATTTCTGACCACTGGTGATCTTATGAAATGAGTTTTTATGTGAAAACCCTACAATCGGCGGTTGTTCTATACATTTTTGTATGTAAGAACAGAAAAAAGGCTGAAAATCCTTAAATAACGCTCCATGTAGGAAAATGTAAAACATAGAGAACAGTAAAATTTTTAATAAAAACTTTATATTTATTTCTTTAAATAACGTTCCTATCGATCAGAAGTAATGAAAATCTATGATCATGTGATCGCTTCAGTTATATGAGAAACATAAAATCGCTTGTAGATTCGTAAATACGGATTCAAATCTGCTTTTTGTATGAAAATAATGAAAATCTATACACAAAATATGCATGAATCGAAAAACGTATTACCGCCATCACTGTTAATATATAATATTCGGAAAAAAATCTTATAGGATCTTGCTATTAAAATCGACTCTTTTGATTTTAAAACCAAATGTACTGAACAACATTTTTTTGATAATTACCTGGCCTCCGGTAGGTTAGTATGGTAGACCGGAGATGGTAGGTTTGTTTCCCACCTGAGGCACTTTGAAACTAACTAACTACCCAGCAAAAACTTTCATTACCAAGTAAGAGGTAAAATGCTAATATTTACTTACTTAACACGACGCTGTCATTAGAGACAAGTACTTTCCACAATTGATTACAAGTAATTAGTCCAAATTAGTTACGTATATGAATTAGACAGTATTTATATAACATATTATTGATAAGACGTTATTAGATTACTTTTATGTAATCAGGACGAAATGTAGAAGACATTGAAAAGTATGTTAATAAGTAACTGCTTTCAATTGTAAGCCATTACCAAGTTTTTGCTGGGTATATTATATTTAATTTATGCTTTAATAAAATGCTTAAATTACAACCTTAAAATAAAACTTTCAATAAGAAAACATTAGTTATTGATACCATAGAAAGGTATAAATTATGCCAACATCCTCTCTCCAACACAAATGTTATTTAACAATTTTGCAAGAAAATAAACTTTATTTCTTAAAACAAGTTGCAAAAAGTGTGTTTGTACCGTTTAACAGTAAGTTTCTTATGAATTTTTATAATTTATTTCTTTTTAATTTTATTAAAATGTATATTTCTTATTGCTTTCTGCAATAGAAATATATAAACAAAGCAGCAACAAAAAAACCAACAACATAAACAAAAAGAATCTTATAATTTTATTTGTTGTTGTTCTTTTGTTGAATCTTAAAATTCTTTGAAGAAACTTCTTCTCTTGAACTCAACTCGAAATAATTATAACAAAAAGAAAATACTTTCATATTTATGATAAAAAAAAATACATACACCCACAAGGAAACGTACATATTTTTACACCAATACATGTGGTGTATTGAAAACGCGGTTAAACAAAACTTTATGGGATGCCGTACTAAAACATTGCTTAGCTCTGGAAAACTAAATTTCCTTGAATATCTAGTGGAAAAAAAGCTGGTGTCATAAATAAAGAAACATATACCACATGATCGAATACTGCCTTAAATGTCCAAGTAATAAAACAGACTAAAATTTATGGGCGTGGCAATTTTTACATCCTATATTTTGGAAACAGTTTTTACATAATATTTTACTTTAGAGGTTTATGGCTCCAAATTGAATACACTTTTCTCATGATCTTTTTAGCTTATGATGTATCAACGAGTTTTTATTAAAAATGTATTTGTTTATATGTAACAAATCGTCTGTAAAATTTGTGAAATCCCCGGAATTGGTGGTGGTTATGAAAATCATCATAATCAACAGCATCAGAAATCGCAGAGAGGCAACATAGAAGAGCAGTGAGCAAAGCATACAACATAAATTGTACATATCTATATATACAATAATGAATGTGTGTTTGTTTGTATGTTTGTATGTTTGAATGTTATAGACTACTAAACGGCTGAACCGATTTTATTAAAATTTTCACAGCGTATTCCTGTATGTCTGGAATAGGTAATAATTGAAATTCCAAGTGGGCGAGGAGCCACGCCCATATTAAGAAAATATTAAATCCGTATATTTTAGATAATATAACAGTTGCAGTCGTCAAATGTTGTCGGAGCAACTTTAGTGTCAGTAAAATTATTTAGTACAAAAATTAGGCGGACTAGCATTAGGAGGCGTGGCACCTCCCATACAAATTAAATACAAAAATACTTTTATCTTAGAAACTATTACAATTAGAATCTTAAAATTTTGCACGAATAACTTTAACATCCATCTAAACATTTTGGGTAATAAATTGGCGGACTACCCATGAGGGGAGCGGCACCTCCCATATTAATTAAAGACAAAAATTCGTTTATCTGGAAATCTAATGGAACTAAATTCTTCAAATTTTGAACAAAGAACTTAAATATTTATCTGAACATTTTGGAGGAAAAAAAAGCGGACTTTCATCTGGGGGGTCTTGAAGCCCCCATATGAATCAAATAGAAAAATTCGTATATCTGAGAAACTATTAGAGCTATAATCTTCAAATTTTACATGAAGAACTTTGAAATTCATGTGAATTTTAGAGCATAACGGGCGGACTTTCAATGGGGAACTTGGCACCTCCCATATGCATTAAATATAAAATTTCGTTTATCTGGGAAACTATAGAACTTGATTTATAACATTTTGCACAAATTAGTTTAGTATTCATCTGAACATTTTGGACTTTCATGTAGGGGCTTCAAGCTCAAATAGAAAAATTCGTATATCTGAGAAACTATTAGAGCTAGAATCTTCAAATTTTACATGAAGAACTTTGAAATTCGTGTGAACATTTAGAGCATAACGGGCGGACTTTCAATGGGTGGCTTAGCACAACATATATGAATTAAATACAAAATTTCGTGCATCTTGGAAACTCTTATATTATTCAAATTTTTTATAGATAGATAGAAACTGGCGAACTTGCAATAATTTGCTTGACATCTCTCATATGTGACATATTATAGATCTGGAAAACTATTGTAGATAGAATCTTCAAAATCGTTAAGTGGGATTTTTATTTATACATATTCCTTTTAGGGTAGCAAAGCACACTGGGTATATCTAGTTTATATTATAAAAACAAAAACACTTATATATTTATTTGCAAAGCTTTATATAAATGTATATTTGTATATTCCTACATACATACATCTGTATATGTATACATAAATACAGACATAAGTAGTTTTCTTTTCTCTTTTTTATAATTTATTTTTATTCTTTTGTGAGCTTTGTGAATTTGTTTTATTTTATTATTATGTATGTATTTTGTGTTGTTTCTATATTTTTTTTCTGTTCAACAATTCAAACAAAAAAGGAATTAAATTTCAATTGTTCTTATTGTTGCCATATTGGTGTAAATTTTTAGGATTTTCTTTCTTTTATCGTGCCTCTCTTCTGCCTCTTCAACTTCATCTTCAGCTTTTTTCTTTCTTTTGTTCATCCTTTTATTTTATAATTATTATTGTTTTTTTATTAAATTTTAGTACTTTGTGAGTGATTTGTTCAAAAAGACAACTAAATAAAACTAGGCTTTCGTTTGCTTGTTAATTTGTTAACAAATTCTTTAATAAAAAAGAAACAAAAAACTAATTGAAATTGTATAACTATTTATGAGAATCCTTTATTAATATACAATTAGTACAATCATAAATATTCATGCCAATAACAAAATGCTTAATTAGAAAATTTAATTTTTATAGTAGAGGTAATATGACTAAGGTTAACTAAGAAATTCATAATTAACATTCTAATTAATGTGTATGTATCTGATTCATGTTTATAACCACCATTAATAAAGATCGGAATATTGGTCGTAGGTCCTAAAATAATATACGATCTGTTCGTATGTCTGTTGAATGCACTATACTCCCCGAATTGGACGAACTAGAATATGCATATTTTATATAGATTTTTCTCAAGTTTCATTTAAATCGATTGTAAACTAAATATAATATCATTACGGTTTCATGAAACTTTCCCCATATTGCATAGTTTGACTTTAAGCTTCACAGTTTATGGGTTAACATGGTTAACTTGGTTAACTTCAGATATGGATATATGTATTTCCTATTATCAGGAATTTTATATTTTGAAATGATTTTATAACATAAAATAGATAACAGTAAAGAATGAAGGTTAATTTCCAAAAAATATTACCTATCGTCCTAAATATATCCAGAATGCATTTCTTTAACTTAAGAGTATAAGTCTAAAGGCAGATACGGCCTATTCTCGCAACTTCTGTAAAAATACAGCATTTTATATTTGGGACAGTATACAGGACGAAATGCGGAAAATTTGTGGGTGGTACGAATTTTTTTATTTCCATATTCGGCATCAACACACTAAATCCCCCTTACTGTTTAACTTCACAATGCGGAAGTTGTATTATATGCGGACGACTGTACCATTATGGTCCCCCCGGGGCATGTTTCCTTTATGTATGACCCGCATCTTGGTGTATTGCAATCCCGGGGTAAGGAGGTGCTACCAGTACCTCTAGTCTGTCATGACTATAAACTGGTTATGTCACTTCACTCCTCCGCTAGTCCTTGGTATGATTTGACATGGGGTCTAACCAGAGCACCACATAATCTGATACTACGGGTAACCAGTTGCCCGCAGGACAGTTTTCTGGCTGGTCAGTTGGATGAGGTTCCTTCGGGATCCACGTAGTGGCTGTGGTTTAAACCTAAATTCGCAGGAAGGGGGTGCTTGGTTAAAAGATTGATACACGGTGAAATATACATTTTCGGGATAAGTTTCTATTACCGCTCCTAGTTTTATGAAGCGGTACAAACCACAGACTAAGGCTGTGGATTAATAAAATGTTGGAATTGAGCTGATAATGCGAAGATTGGGTATGCATTGGAGTGGGATGAACCATTGGATACTTGCATCTGATGGACAAGAGTTATCCTGAGTTGTATCTGTTGAGATGTCGGAGGAAAGAATGGAGTGATGGTTGAAGTGTCGTTTGAAGCTGGTTGATGCGTTTTGGAGTTGTAATGCCTTAATTTATTGGCGATTTTCCTTCATGCTTGAGTGTGTTAGAGTTAACTCTAAACATGCTCAACTTATCACAATAGGTCCTTGTGGCCACTGAAATAAGTCTGTTAATTACATATGTTTCGAATCACCAATTACGTTCCCTTGGTGCTGTTGCCGAATCAACAGAAGCCAACTCAGTAGTGAGGTTGGGCGACATATAAGGTCCAGGAATGCACTGGGGTGAGTCTTTAGATGATGAGAATGTTTGTAAGCACAATGGCATTCTTCATGGCATCAATTCTATCGACTCTAACCAGTGATTGCCATTTCCTTTGTTGGGGTTAGATTGATCTTGCTCATGACACCTGTTATTCTCCAACGGGAATACTATGCCAAGAAATTAGATAGCTCGAGCACTCGAGCAAAGTGCACGTATACTGGATTGGAAATTCCATATAAGAAGCACAATGGGGCGGTGGTGAGTCATTGCAAAAGCTCACCCAATGGTTGGAAAATACCCAATGGTTGGAAAATACCAATAAGGCCCTCAGTGCAGGTGTTCGAGTATGGTGACGGTGTACCATTATGGTGACGGCCTAAAACGTTGATGATCTATGAGATCGACTGAATGTTTATCTCGGAGTAATACACTTGAAACTATCACCAGTGAAATCTTCAGCAACATTCTTCACAACTTGAACGATGATATAAACGTGAATTTAGGCGTCTTAGTCGATGAAACCTAAATACCGACCGAGAACCACCCAAAGATTTTGAACAGAATATTTACCTCCTCAGTAACGGGCTGCATGCAAATAACCTCCGATCACCACCTACACGAGGAAATGAAGGTCTTTCCAAACAAGGAACATAATGTCATGCTGACTAAATAGTTCCTCCTGAGATGTCGGAGGGCTCATCCCAACTTTAACATTACACTGTTAGATGCTCCCCTAAGGCATGTCAGGAAGGATCCCTTGAATCGTTATTCATATACAGATCGTAATTCATAGAGACACAATCAATACCGCAGTTTCAGTTTACCGCATTCATGACGTTTCTTGGAAAAAAAGCTGCTCTGGTACAACTGAGACCGGAATTGGCAACAGATCTTCCCACATAGACCGTACCGTCCCCAATATTTGCCCAGCATGTTTACAGGGTCCCCATGATACCCACCACAAATTCAACTGTCCAAACTTAACTACTTTACTTAGCCCAATGGATTTATGGACTAAATCCGTCGAAGTAGCCCAATTTCTTGACATGGACGTAAATACAGAGCCCCTAGAAAAGGTCCAATATCGGCCCACATTTCCCCCAATCCCCATACTAATTTTCTTTGAAAAAATAATTTTTATATATTTTTTTTAAATTCAGTATTGTTTTAAAATAGACAATATTGTTTTTGTTGTTTTTCTAAAAGACCTTTTTAAGGTATTATTTTTTTGGGCCAGTCTAATGTTTATAAATCCGGACTAATATGTATACATATAAGAAATTAAATTCTAGGAAGTCTAATAAAAATCTAAATTTCATTTTTTCATTTTCTTCATATTAATGCGAATAAAAATCTCAATGTCACAAGTTTTTTTGACACTCATTTCCTACGAAACAGATCTAGGGGTCATTTGGACAACTATTTGTTAATAAATATTGGATTACGTTTAATTCTCAGTTAGAGTTACAATTGTTTAGTACTTAATATAATTAATAGCAATATCTTCAAATGAAAAAATATATATTTTGTAGGAGTATTGCTGCGTTAATTTAATTATGTATCCGAAAATCAGGAAATCTTTGATAACCTAAAACGTCACTAATATAACTGAAGGCGGATGCAAAAATTTAGGTTTAGTTTCTAAACCAAAAAAAAAAAACAGTGAAAACAATAAAATAATTCTTCTTCTGAATAACAAACCAAGAAAAAAATAAAACAAATATCAATTACAAATTGCATTCAAAGGAAGTGGTTGTCAAAGAATAATAAAAAAATAAATTTAATTATAATTCATTAGAGAAATACAATACGTTAAAGTATAGAAAATGAGAAGAATTGCGAGATTTAAAAGAATTTGGAACGAGCAAATACTTGGGTGCGTTATAAATTGCACTTTTCGAACAAAAGGCAACAATACAAAGAGCAAAAGTGTGTAACTAAATAAAGTAAGCGCGCCTGCGCACAATTTTATTAAATTGTAAAATTACTTGAAAAATAATAAAATTATACGTATTATTTGTCAAGTACATAAAAACTATTCAAAAAATTCTAAAGAACAAGAAACTAAAGAAACAAGAGTTCTTAAATATCAAGAGCAATTCAGAGATTTTTTTTATCCTTTTCATTCTTTTCTACCTGAATAAAATTCTCAATATTTTTAAATACAATATGCAAAAAAAAAAACACATACAATGTTTTCAATTTAACAAAATAATTGAGATACTATATTCGAAAACTTTAAATTATGACAAAATTCAAGTGATTTTATTTATGTATAAAAATCGTTAAAGATCATTTAACAGGATACTAAAGGATATTGTGAGCGATTGTGAGGCTGTGGCAGCTTGGTCATTCAACAATAATTTAATGTCTTCTTTTGTAGCTGTTTGCTGTTGGCTGGTTGGTTGTTGTTTTGATTTGTTTCCTCGGATAATACACAGATGTGTACTTAATTCCAGGAAATTTAACAAACAAGCCTTGTGTAAATAATACTGTTGAAAAATACGTTAAAAATACAAAAACGCAGAAAAAAAATATTAAAACTTAATCACAAAAAGGAGTTGACGTACACATATTATAGCTTTTTTTCTCAATTGTATGAATATGTACAAAAATAATACAAATACAATTTCATATGTGTTTATATACAAATAGGTATGTAGAATATAAGTACATTTGTACATAAACGTTGAAAAAAAGGAATCCCAAAAAACAATTACAATTGGACAGGAATACAAAAAGTAAATTCTTGATAAATCATAACAAATGCGTAAGGACGACATCGTTAATGTACGAGTACGAGTTCATGCCAGGACAATAAGAAAAAAAATTTGCATGTTGAGTATTGAATTCTTTTTTCGATTTTAAAACCAAATTGTAAAGTATTTTAAATCCGTTTTTAATTGCATTTATACGTGAGCACCCCCATGGAGTGATACGTTTATAAGTAGAACATGAAGTACTCTTTCTACTACTTAATATGGGTTAAATTTACTTATTGTCCTGGCAGTAGTTAAAAGTAGTAAATAAAGTTACACTGTACTAAGGAAAGTTTAACGTAACTGGAAATTATTTTTTTGAGTTAAAAAAATTAAGTAAATTTTAAAAAAATCAGTTTTTCTGAAGCTAAAATATAGAGTATAACATAATACTGATCTACCCAACAACTTACTTTTCAATACCTATTACATACAGTCTGCTTAACTTTAAAGGAGTGTAGTAATGACTTACAAACAACTATGTATGTCAGTAGTTAATTTTTAGTACATATCGCGAACAAATTTTATTTTTGTATGAAAACAATTGAAAATAATCCTTTCAATAATATCTAGAATAAATCGTGTTCCAAAAATGTTCAGGAACTTCCTACAAAAATAAATAGTTATTATTGAACATTTATAAATGTTTAACTGTTAGATAGAGATTATTTCATCAGTATTCAACCGTTTTGAATACATCTTCAGTAATAGAAATAAAAAAGGGCGGAATATATAGTGGGTGTGACGTTTTACTTGAAAAGTTACTTTTTTTATTCGCTATTTTTAATTATTATTTTTACAGCATTTTACAGCGGGCCCAAAATAGTGGCCGTGACGACAAAGTTAATCAAAAACGGGCACGAACGGGCAACAACGGTCACAAGCAACAAAACAAGTTTTCGAATTATGTACAATTTGGGCTGAATCCGATCGAATAGATAGGTAATATGTATATACAAAGAAAAATATTTCGGAAACGTTTAGTTTGAAATACATAGTGTCTAGAAAATATTTATGTTTACAAGCAAGAAGATACGAAAACGATACGAATTCGTATTGCTTAGAAGAAAAAAATTATTGCAGCAACAATGATATTCGTATTGCGGAAGATACCTCCTTCGGGAGAGATTGTGCGGCCAGGGGGATACTTCTAAGCAATACGAAAGCAATACTCCTAGAAGACAAAAAAGAGACATTGCTAGATAATCAGCATGGTGAAAATAAGAAGATATCTTCAGATAATCGTCTGGAAGATATATTGGAGATATTCTCCTATTATCTTTAGGAAGAAAAGTATAAGAAATTAAAAAATTGGCAATTTGAAGACACATTTATTAGTGTTAGCAATAAAATATTACAATATGGAAAATATATCTATATAATTAATAGGCAAGACGATTTTTTGTGACCCCTTTTACTCTTACAGTATACATCTGATCTTGGCAAAAATTATATCATTTTAAAGGTATTTGTTCGCAGATGTGCACAATATATATATTAATGAGATCGGTTCAGAAATTTAGGAGATATAAGAGTTTAAAGTTGTTACTAATACATAGAAACAATAGTCACACGTACGTGTTATTGAAATTAAAAACAAACAAAGCAAGAAACAAAACAAAAAAAGTAAACAACACGGCTTTTTGAAAAAAGAGAGGAGAGTGCAGAAACGTTTAACTTCTCTGTTGCTGTTTGATTTTTGTATTTTGCATGATATTTGTTTTTTGTTGTTGTTTTTAATAAGGCTTAGGCAATGCGAAAATAGAATTTTATTGTTTTATATTTTTGTGTAAAGTGCTAAATTGTGAATGAGATAATGATCTATTTTGTTATAATATCGTTACGATTGTTACCAAATCGAAAGGAATATTTTTATAAGAAGTAGGACTTCAGTTTTATATTCAGAGTTTTCGATTGGAAGTTTTTCGTTATTTAAACTTTTCAAAATAGTTAAATTGAAGGACATTCCCGAGGAAACAACGAACTGGGAATATAAAAACATGCGTAAATAATGCTTGGGGACACCTAAAGAAATGCCAAACAATGTACTGATATTGGTGTTTGAACTGGAAAATTATTGGTAGGACATCAGTACCGGAATTCAGTAATTTTTTTTTAATTTTAAGTATTGATATCTAAAAGTAATGACAAATATCAGTTACATTAACGAATTTCCCTAACTTTTTAACAACCGTAGAATATTTTAAAGACAAATATCGGAAAAATATAAGAATGTCAAAAGTTATGTATTGAAATATTTTTAAAATATAAAATTATTAACGTGAAGTTTTAATTTATTTTTTACTTTTTCGATTATGTTTAACGAAAAAAATCGGTGAAATGAAGTTCAGAATACATACCACATAACGACAAAATGTTGTAGTTAAAAAAAATACTGAATTGCGGTACATAATTATTAGTTTTGATTGATTTGGAAGATTTAAATGATGGATTAACGAATTGATTCAGTGTCAGTAAGAAAAAAAATAACCTGTAAAAAATATAAGTAAAGTTTAGTTGGTCATGCCGGTATATGATACACCGCAATAAATGGATATGTATATCGCTTATATGCAGGTTTAGCACAGCGAGGACTTGATGATATTCTTCTTTTTTTGGGCTATTCTAACCAATTAGGAAATAGTAGTGTAAAGTGAAAACTGTAAGTTGAATATGTGATGGTTATTTGTTATATAAAAATAGATACAAGTTGAAACTGCTAAATATAAATCATGTCTTTTGGGATGAAGAGTGTTTAACCGTACTCAGCAATTTATCGTTTATTATTCATTTACTTGCTATTAAACTTGCATGTATTAACAAAAGACTGAAATTTATACTTTATTAATGATTTCTTTCAAACAGTACTAAAAACAGTACTTGAGAAATTAAGGCCTTATTATGCATATACAAAATCAGTGTGTAATTGGAAGCCAATGCATATCGTTATGCGGTTCTATATGAAGGCTAATAAAAGGCCCATTAGAAGGCCTCATAGAATATCTACTATTAAATTCTATTAGAAGACATTAAAATTGAATAAATGTATGTCTGCTAAAGTCTTTGTCGAGTGTTATAAGGAAAAATTTATACAGCATATACCTGTTGGATGGACTACTTATGACATCCAAATAAAATTTATTTATAATTAGATAAGACATTATTTATTTTAAATATTTTTACTGTTTTCACAAATTATTTAGAACATTTCAACTCTGTATTTTGAACAGCTAACATTTCTTTACTGGTGTGTACACTGTACAGTAGAGTACTCCAGCATTGTGAACGATGCGTAAATATGTAGGGGATAATAAGTCGATAGAAGAAATGTTCGTTATTTTTTATTATTTTTAAAATAGTTGAAATACTTTTGTAAAACAAGTTGTATAACTAATTTTGACAATTGAGGCTTTAAACTTCTGATGGAAGTTTTACTAAAACCCATCACATTTTCTAAAAGAAAACATTATTCAAAGCAAATTATACACTTTGATAATATCAATAAAGTTAATTTTTTACCACAGATTTGAACTACAAAAATAGGGTTTTATTTTAGCTTATTTATGCAATTTTTCCAGCATTGGTTCTGGTCGAATTTCGACCGCTGGGCGAACTCTAGTTAATATAAATATGCCAAATTAACGTTTCCCCAGCACAATTTTGTTTTACCCACAGGAAGATTCTTTTAATATTGATTTCTTTTAAGTACTCTGAAAACCAAAACATCATGACTATCCATTTTTTATGTGAAAATAAAGATAAACTTACATTTTTCAAAGCATAAATTACCATTGTAATGATGTCGTCTTGATTTATCGCGTATTAACTTATTGTAGTAAGATTTATTTAAAAAAATTAGTTTTTTTTCTTATTTTGAAAATATTTTGAAGTTTGAAAAAAATATTTTTATTGCTATAATATCATCTATGCGATAACATAACGATATCCTAAACGTATTGCGTAGGATGAAAATCCTCTTACAGAAATAAAGACAACAATTTGGCAACAAAAAATACTTTACAAAATCAAAAAAATATTAATTTAAATATTTTTATTGTTTATTGCCGATTTTACTTTTAAATATTAACATTGCGATATAAAAAAATATTGCTTGGATGATTTTCTTCCAAATTATAAAAATTTAATATTGCTTTGATATCTTCTATGGACGATATCTTCCAAATGTTTGTAGGGCTTATATACCCACCATCACACCGAATGCCGTAAATGGAATGCTCCCCTATAAACATTAGGTATTTATATTTTAAAACGGATTTAAGTCAATTATGGTCACATCTCTTTCGGATTAAAAAAATATAAATTTTTAAAAATAAACTATTTTTGTCCAACTTTTAAACCATGGCTTGTAAGAAACTTACTTCTGCATATCGAATTTAATAGCTATACTCGCATTTTTAATTTTCTAAAGGGGACTTATATAGGGGGTAGGGTAAATTATGGACCGATCCTCATAAAATTCCGTAAATAGATTTTTAAACGTGAGAAACATACTTATATCGAATTTCAGCGCTAGATTCGTATTGTGACAAGTGATATATCATTTGAAAGAGGACACTTTTTTGCATAAGATTTGTTCGCAACATTTTTCATAGTATCTTTGATCTGAGCTTGAGCTGAGCTCAAAGTTGATGAAAAAACAATTATTTGAAATGTAGTAATAATTCCTGTTTAAAGACCTATACTTCATGTTAATAATATGACCTTCTATTGTAAAAAGCCTACTTTTTCTTTACGAGGTTTAATATTACGTATTGTTGAGAATTGATCTACGAATTTTTAAGACATAGTAATGGTTACAGGTGTCAAAATGCACAACTTACTTGAAAGGAAAATTATAATTATTTTTTTTAAATTTTCAAAAGTTTGAAGGTAAAAAAGTAACACAAATGTCCAAAAATGCCCATAACCATTATATATCCTTTAAAGTAGGGGATGTCTAGAATTATAATCTTTTTTAACATTTTGCGGATTTTTGATTTTTTTCGAGTTTGAAGATATTCATGTACACATAGATTATTTCAACTTGATTCATTTAATAACTGATTTCAATAAGGTTTAAATGCAAAAAGTCAATAATTTTTTCTAAAATTGCTAAAAACGTATAAATTATTTAATACAGAATTTAAAAATATTTTTTTAGAGATGCCACCTTTTTTGTACCTTATGTAGTAGAAATTAACTTGTTTAAGTAAAATTTCGGTTACAATCATTGTTTTATATAGTTTTTGAAATATATTATGATGTCTAAGCTCTAAAATAGATAAAGAATTTAAAAATATATAAGTATTACCCAGCAAACATTCGATTAAAATTTCAGTCGGAATAGTTAGATATCGGAAAACTACTAAATTTGTTTATATATCTCATTAGTATATATGTATATATAGTATAAAAAGGTACATATGTATTCTATGTCCACAGTATGTATGTATGTTCATTGCTGGGAACTAATAAATGCTTTAAGTAGCTAACTTCTGTTAGGCATGAAGTTAGTAATTTAACATCTTGCTTAACCCCCTTATTATCTCAATATTCCTTAGAAAACATTCTAAACAAGATTCTAACTAATAACGGCGGTGATGGCTCAACTTTATATAAACGACCTGAATAATAATAATAATAGATCGGTACACTTAAGGATGGAGATTTCGAATTAGAATATCAATGAATGAATTATAAAACTTTGTAACTAAAACTTTTCCTTTAATTTTGAAGTAATGATTCGAAACAACTTTATCATAAAATCAATGTTGCATTTGTTATTATATTGATAAAAAAATTTTGATTACGAGTTGAGTAAGTACTTTTGACCATCAAATATTCAAAGAATTTTGTACCCTGTTAACTTCTTTTAAAATTGACCAAAAATTTTCTTAAGTGTATTTTAATTTTTTAACAATTGTAATAGCGTTATTATATAACTAGTATTTACTAATTTTTATAATCATTACATTATTTAGGAAAAATAAAAAAAAATATTTTTGGTATTTTTTATATTTTATATCTTTTTTGTATAATTTTGTTCGGTGGATTATGATATTTTTACAAATTCAAAATGTAGAGAAAATTATCTTTTTATTGATACCAATCACTTGTATCGAAAGCCATTGGTTGATTTATCGCCCTTTTTAATATGTCTGTGCCCCTATGTGCACTCTAGCTCTATCCGTTCGGACTCTATCGTGCTTTCAACAGACAGACAGACGGACGGGGCTAGATCGTCTTAGAATTTAATTAGGACCCAGAATATATATACTTTTGTGGGTCTAAGATCTATATTTCGATGTGTTACAAACGGAATGACAAAATCAATATGATGGGGGCATCTTTTTTGATTGTGGATATAAAAATATTAATGTATATTTTAGGAACTAAAGATATCATAGAGTTATTTTCTATTTTCTTCATTGGACTTCCATTTAAATAAGTCCCGCCGAATTTAGGTTTTTAATTGATATATTCAATGGAATTTTAAAGTAATAACAAATGTTCGTTATTTTTGAATTGCCTAGGTTACTACAGCTGAATGTAATTTTTCATAAATATCGATTATTGATAAAAAAAATATGAGTCTTCAAGGATTCTTCAGAATTCAATCTTAATTAATTAAACCATTTAAATTGAATTGAATCTTAATTAATTCAGGCATTGTAAATAGTTTATATTGAAAAAAATATGATAAGTAATTTTTAAGCCAGATATATGAACCTTAAAGTTATTTTCTAAAGGGATTATATTGGCAATTAGGATTAGTGTGAGGAATAAGTGAAATGGTGTACCAATATTGCCCATTTTCAATACCAAACATTGTTAATAGAGAACGTATGTATGTAGACAATTTCAGGCCTCTAGCTTCTCTCGGGTTGCCCTATGCAGATCAACATACGGGAGTCTTAGAATTTAATAAAGTCCTAGAACATACATACACTATCGGACAAAATAAAGTGCAAAAGTACTCATGTATATTCTTTCAGCGAAAAATCGGTTAAATGATTATTGAGTATGGAATTTTTTTCAAAGTCATTTAGTTTATATACAATGCTACAAAAATAACAATAAAACTAAATTATTGTACTTACAATTTTTCTGTATAACATCTAAAATTAAAATAAATTCACTTTTTTGTCGGACAAAATAAAGTGTAAATTTTATATATCATTATTTGAATTTCTTGTATATCAAAATTTTTTATCTATTTTGGTTCTGATTTTAATATCTGTATCTACTTAAGCCATTTTGGTAATTTTGTTCTCCATTATTATTCGCAATCGTCTTCCCTTCCCCTTGCTATCCCCATATGATAATTTTCAAAAGAAATACGTTTTAGATCACTATTTCATCGGAATTTTTTGATAAATTGTGGTCCAAAATTAATCTATTGGATTTAGGGCGGTGCTCTGAGCAGGACATTGCAATTTTTCAGTGATTTTTCCTACAGAAATGTTATTTTTTTAACTTTATCAAGTGCTTAAGCTTATTATCTTGCCGAAATATAAAGTTGCCCAAGTCCATTTCGAAGGCACTGATCTTAAGATTTGACTGTAATATGCTTATATAGTGTTCATTTGAGCTTTTTGAATAAATTTCACCTAGGTTCCTCACACCTAACGTTAAAAATTGGACACATACGAAGAGTCAACTGACCCATACCTTCAATCTTTCACCAACATATTTAAAAGCTTAAAAATTTTTTCGATTTTAGTATTTAATTTTGTAATTTTTAGCTCAAATTTACGTAGTTGGTCAGATGAGTCCCAATTTCTACCGAAAATTTTGAAATGTCGACAATGAGTGTGAGTTAAGCCCTTCAATATACAAAATTTTAAAAACAATACCCCAGGTTTTAAACATTATGGTGGAGGGCTATCGGTATTGTTACATTATTCAACTTTAAGAGCGAGAATCTTAGTGAAAATGGAGTAAGCAATAACAAATGAGCAATTCACGAGCGTATTTAATAAAAATTTTGAAATAAATGCCGTAAAAATGCCTCAACCGATTCATGACTTCAAACATACGACTAAGGTCAAAAACATTATTGTAAGAAAAAAAAACACTGAAAAATTTGAATGACCTGCTCAGAGCATCGCCCTAAATCTAATAGATTAATATTAGACCACAATTGATCACAAAATTCCGCTGAAATAGCGAACAAAAACGGATTTCTTTTGAAAATAATAGTATGGGAGAAAGCAAGGGAAAGTGAAAGCGATTGCGAATAATAATGGTAAAAAAATTACAAAAATGGCATGAGTAGATCCAGATATTCAAATCAGAACCAAAATAGATAAAAAATTTTGATATACAAGAAATTTAAATAATGATATATAAAATTTACACTTTATTTTGTCCGACAAAAAAGTGAATTTATTTTAATTCTAGATGTTATACAGAAAAATTTTGAGCACAATAATTTAGTTTTATTGTTATTTTTGTAACATTGTATATAAACTAAATGATTTTGAAAAAAAATTCCATTTTCAATAATCATTTAACCGATTTTTCGATGAAATAATGTAGCATGAGCACTTTTGCACTTTATTTTGTCCGATAGTGTATATGTATGTATGGCATTTCATGTCAAGTGACCCAACATTTGAAACCGATTTTCAAAATTAAATTTGCACCCATGTTAGTCCTATTGGACAGTAGTTTAGACACAATTTTTTAACAAGACCGGTCAAGAATTCCCTGACTTGCAGTGGGTCAAAGTTTGGCATTTTTGCAAAACATGTGTTCCTTCTCATCTATGTAACTTATTACCTATTGTTTTTATCAAAATTCGTTTCAAATAGTTTTGGTAGATCAATCTATAAGAAAAAAATATTTTAAAAAATTACTTTTTTCCCAAAGTGATCCCTTTTTATTAAAAAAAAAAGATATGTTTGGTCGCGAGTATAATGTATTACAATAAATGTTTTGTAACTCAGCAGACATCGTTTTCCAAAGTTGGGTCACTTGAAATTAAGTCACTCATATGTATGTTATGGTTTAGTATGCCAGTAATAATATTTGTGAATGTCACATTCATTGCTTTATGGATTAACATAACCGATTGTCCAACATTTTTAGGCTTAGAATTGAATACTAAAATCCATTTTATACTGAAATAATAATTCTCCAAATTTAAAAAACTTCAAATACAAAATTGCTAAATATGTATGTAGTTCTAAAATTTAGTTTCCAAAAGTATAATTACTAAAAAATAATTAATTTATTGCCACAGAATTTTTCATGAACGAATGAAATGTACATTTAATATACGAATCATAGTTAATCGTGTTGTAAACAATTCGAACAATATTAAATTAAACTTTTGAAACTTGAAGACAATTGAGGTAAGAAACCACCCTCCCTCCATGTTTAAATGAATATTTATTTCCTGATAATAACATTTATACAATATTCACTCATACAATAACTATTATTTCATTGGTTGATTTTCAATTTCTGCCAACAGAGTTGTACAACAATACAATAAAAAGGAGCTTCTCTCATTTCATTCTGTCGTTCAGTCATCCATTCGTATATTCATTCATTCGAACCACTTGAAATCAATATCAAAAATATTAAAGTGTAACCTTCCCAATGATGTGTGTAAGTAAACGTGTTTATATGTGTGCTTACATACACATATGTATGCACATGTATACAATTGTATTTTAAATACATTTACCATAATACAAGTAGTTATGTATTTACATACATAGGAGTGTTTTAATTAGGGTGGTTTTTAATATGTTATAAAGTAAAATTGAATTTAAAATTAAACATTTATAAAATTTTTAAATTATTAGATTGACCTCATTATCTTAATGTCTGGTTATTTTTTTTTTAAGCGGTTAAACGACAAACGGAAGTTAAGATAACGGACCTGGATATATAAACAAGGCATTTTAAATTTATTCCACAAGGATTTTTTAAAAATATTTGCTACCGCCCTAATGCCTATAAATATGTTCTTTTATATACAAATGAGAAGTAGTATGGGTATATGAGAGTGTAAGTGTATGTTTTGAATTGATTGACAGAAACAATTGCTTTGAAGCACAACTGCTGAAAAAATGCGCACACAACCCCTTCACGAAATAAAGTACAATAACTACCAACCAACTACAACAGCAACAATAAAAACTACAGCAAAAAAACAATAACGTACAACTTCAACTACATTTTGATTAAAATTTTATTTATTTATTATTTGCCATTGTCATTGATGTTTCTTTCATTGTTTCTTTCGTCCTTTTGTAAAAATGTTTCTCCCCCTTGAATTTATTTTTTATTCATTTTTTTTAGTAAAGAATGATTCTTGTGTTCTTTTGCCATTATTGTTTGTATATTTATTTCAATTTTAACAACAAAAAGAATACAACTACAACAAGAACTATTATTGTCATATCAATCGCTACTTATCGTTTCAGTCCTACAAACCAACAATCATACAACTCGAATCCACGTAGATAAGGTTTAAAGTATGAAAAAGAAATTCAATTAAAAATCATCCTTGTTTTGTTCTGTCCCTTTCTTTCTTTATTTAACTGCAATTGTCATCAGAAATTATTGATATTGCGCTGCTGTTGTGGTTTTCTCACATGATAATTAATTATAGTAAAAAGGATTTTATTTTTAATTATTATTCTTTTTGTGAAATTTGTTAAAATATCGATTATTATAATTTAGATCGTTTCGATATTTTAAAAAGTTTTATAAAATCGTATAATGACAATCATAACGCATAGTCTCTAAAATTTCAAAGCTCATAGGCTTATCCATAGAGTAATTCATAGACTAGTCCATAAACTACTCAATAAACTAGTCGATATACTAGTCAAAAGACAAATCAGTAGTCTGTTAAATAAACTAGTCAATAGACTAGTCAATAAACTAGCTCATAGATTAGTCAAAAGAATAATTAAGAGAACAGTCTAAGTTTAGTACATAGAGTAGTTAATAGACCGGTCCATAGACTAATAAAGTTAAAGGTCTAATCATTAGACTAGCCCAAAGACCTTTAAAGTTATTTTCAATTTAACAGCCCAAACGCAAAAAAAAAACATTACAGATACAAGACAAATTTTGAATACAACAACATCCTAAGAGGAGCAGATAAGTACGTTTAGAAATCATTAATATTGATTAGAAAAAATCTGAAAAAGTTAGATTTTTCAACATAAACCAATTGAGAATTATAACACTCTCAAAGTTGTAATCTTAAATTTAATAACTGAAATACAACAGTGTATCTATGTATGTATACATTTATGTGTATCACTTTCAATTCAATTACATATTAGTAATATTAAATATTTGCATATCCTAACACATACATACATGCATATATTCTCCTTCCCCCAAAACAATGCCAATAAAAGATGAGAAACAATAATCTTTTTTTCTGGTTTAAATTAAAATTATAAACACGTTCTAATTTAACAAATATCTTTACACATAATCCATTTGTTACGGACAACTCCTAATAATCCTACTCATTATTATTGTGTATATTTATCATATGTCCATAAAACATTTGAAAATATTTGAAGTGGTCGTTTGGTTGCTGTTATGGGAGTGACACGATGAATGTTTTGCAAACATAAAAAATAACTTTGTTCAATACAATACAACCCGACACAATACAATCGACTACAATTTCTTAATATGTCACACATAATAAAAACTTGCAAAAAAATATATCTGGGCAAAAAAAAAAAGAACCAACAGGAAAATATGGAAAGTTGTTAAAATACCAACACGAGCCTTTATGGCCATTGTAATAAATGCTTGTTAAGAATGTATGAAAACGTGTTAACCAACAAAAAAAGTTTATTTTATTTAGTAGAACATTCAAACATATACATACATAAGTTGGAGAATATCTATGTATTTATTTGTAAAGAAATAACTTTGCTACCAACACTACTTCCATATCCTTGTGAACACACATACATTCATATGTATGTAGAAATAGAAACAGGGTGCCAGTTAGTAAAAGTTACAATAAAGAATATAGCGAATCTACTTCTAAAACAATGAAGA